>NC_065532.1:48830126-49143545 GCF_020184175.1 Aphis gossypii | reverse complement strand
TAAACATTTTCTAACAGTTTTCAAAAAAATCGATTTTTTTATATGGTTGTAATTCAAAAACTAATCACTGTAAATACTTGAAATTTTCACCAAATGTTTATGTTTGTGTTATCTATATACAGTTAAATTTTCAAAAATTTTGACTTTTTTCAGTTATTTATAGACCACTGAAATTTTCAATTTTTATGAAAAATTTTTTTTTAGAAGTGTTGATAAAAAATTTTTGGATGACCAAAAAGTTTTGAAAATTTAATACAAAGTTCCTTATGAGTTGTTTTTATTGTAGCTAAAAAAAATTAAAAATCGTTAGTCACAATTTTTTTTTATAAGCGTTTATAGTTCAAATTTTTACGAAATCTGTCGAAAACGCGAAAATTTGCAAGTAATTTTGAAGTTGAAAAATCATAAAATTTTTTTCTTTTATAATTAAGTTTTGAAAATTTGGTACAAGGTTCTCCGTACATTTTTCTTCAAATATCTGTAAAAAAAACTCTACCGGATTCAGACAAAAAATTTTTATAAGTGTTTGAAATTTAAATTTTTACAAAACCGCGTTAAATAACGGTTTAGCCTCAAACGATTTTTGATATTTGTTTTTATTCAAAAAGTATAAGTCGTAGATACTTGAAATTTTTACCAGTTATCTAGATTGGCATTTTCTTTACATGATTTAATTTTCAAAATATTTTGAGTTTTTTTGAGCTATTTATAGACAATTTAAATTTTCAATTTTTCTGAAAATTTTTTTTTGAAGTGTCAATAAAATTTTTTTGTCCCTATCAAAATACTTATACAGATATACAGCATTACGATGTTATTAAATAAAAATACTTTTATGGTTTTATGAATAATTCAAGCAATGTAGCTAGTTCAGTTGTATGTTGTAGAACATTCACACTGAATAAAATAAACTTTGGTAGTTTACAATGTTTAAATTATATTTTTTTGTATTATATTTAGTATTTGGGTGTAGGCCGTTTTTGTGAAGAAAATAATACTATATTCTCTCCCGGCGTTTTCACTATATATATCTTACGTACACTGTTTCCATGTAAACCACATCCCAAGGTTATTGACTATACGACAAACGTGCACAGTGGGTCCGCCCTTACATACGCGCACTCACGAAAACAACCACACAAATACTTTGTTAAAAGATAATGCCAAAGAACACAATAGCGGGCTGCAGCTGCGCCGACGCATTGATTTAATGACAAAGCCCTCTTCCCCCGACGCAGGTCTTGAACCCTTCTCCTGTACCTCCATCATACCCGAAATCCTCCCTTGTGCTTCGGTGGCGAGAATTTGGATCAGGAAAATAATATTTTTTTTTTATTATTATTATTATATTATATCTTTTTCGTTACAATATTTTAGTTCGACTTACGACTTACGGCGTAATCCATTTAATAAACCACTTTTGGCTCAGAAAAATATTTACTTGTTTCTTTTATAATTTCATGATCCGAAGAACTTCGGAAGATGTATCGAATATTTCGATTTATAAGTATAAAATTGATCTATAATATTAAATACTTATTGTATCTCGTAAACTACCCGACCAAAATTCGATTTTTATGTATCGAATCACTCCAAAAATATGCGCTTATTCATTATAAATATTTTATAAGCACACACGCACACAATTATTTGTTAGTTACTTTAGGTATAATTTTATTCGAATAACTGTCTATATAGCATCTATATATTTTAAAATTAATGTTTAAACATATTATAATTATTCAAATATATCAATATATCCACCAATTTAATTATTATTTTATGAGATTTGTTTAAATATAATCTATCTAAATTATCAATGACTAATATAACACATGCTTGTGTATTGATAACCCAATGAACGTTTATCGAAATTTATCTGTTCCCTGTAACTAATTATTACATTCTGATTATATAAACGATTTTTTAATGTTAAACGTCTGCTTATTTAAGTTCTGATAATGGGTATCCAATTATTGACATAACATATACATAAATAAATCCAATGTTGATGTTTAAAAGTATATTGAACATTGAGTAATGAATAATATGATAACATGATTATATTTATAGTTTCTTAACTCCTAAATAACCGTTTTCAAGTGAATATTTAAAATGTCTTATGTAATGAACTGACGAGTGCATATTATATAAAATAATAAATCAGACGGTATATTAACTGAGATTATGATTTTATGTCTATAATATAATAAACATATTATAATTTCAAATATATCAATATATCCACCAATTTAATTATTATTTTATGAGATTTGTTTAAATATAATCTATCTAAATTATCAATGACTAATATAACACATGCTTGTGTATTGATAACCCAATGAACTTTTATCGAAATTTATCTGTTCCCTGTAACTAATTATTACATCAAATTATTACATTCTGATTTTATAAACGATTTTTTAATGTTAAAAGTTTGCTTATTTCATTAGAATATAAGAAATACATCTACGCTTTAAATTTAATTAAACAAATATTTGTATGAATAATATATTTAACCCGTAAAAATCAATTATTATTTTAAATTTTTCCAAGTTATATTATAATGCATTTTATTCAGTATCAAAAGTATCATGTTTTTTTCTATCGTATTACAATATTTATAATACATTTGCGTCTTTGGTGGGATATTAGTATATTACTTATTTTTGTACAATAATATAAGGATACATACAGCATTACGGTGTTATTAATTACAAATACTTTTATGGTTTTATGAATAATTCAAGCAATGTAGCTAGTTCAGTTATATTTTGTAGAACATTCATTCTGAATAAAATTAACCTTGGTAGTTTATAATGTTTAAATTATATTCTTTATATTATTTTCGGTGTTTGGATGTAGGCCGTGTTTGTGTCGAATATAATATAATATTCTTTCTTCTCAGCGTTTTCACTATATTTCTCACACATCCTGTTTCCATTTAAACCGCATTCCATGGTTATTGAATAAACGACACTCGTTCACAGGGGGTTCGTCCTTACGCACGCGCACTCACGAACACGACCACACTAACATTGTGTTAAAAGAAGACGCCAATGGGCAATGGGAAAGTATACAATAGCAGGCAGCTGCGGCGGCGACGCATTGATTTAATGTCGATGCCTTTTCCCCCCGACGCAGGTCCTGAACCCCTCGCCAATACCTCTGTCACGCCCGAATTCCGAATTATAATTTATTAGTCCGGCTGCGACCCCCAGAATGCCGCCGAAAATAGGGCGTTGCTGAGTTACCAAGCGATCAATACCATGCGCTGGACGGTTATTGCCGCCTTAGATTTATACAGGTGGAATGTTCTAGAATAATACGAGAATATATGTATATATTGAAAGCGAAAACGAGTTTTTGCGCTACGTGTTGATCGTATTACACAAAGAGAGAAAACTAAAGCAACAATCGAAGGGGAGAATTACGGCTACCCACCAGTTGATTGTATCAAGCAAAATTATTGGAACACCCGCCATGAATTCGTGTACAGCTGCGGATAGCCAATTCAAAATAAAATATATTCAAACGGCCGTGACAGATATATGTACAAATATAGCGATTTACAAAAAATGTTGTAATTAATTTTCTTTGTCTAGATTCTTAGCTTTTCGTAAATTGATTTTATTATTTACTGTAAAGCAGATAATGCTTGTTTATAAATTATAAATTATAACATATTTTAATTTACATTAAACGTAGAAATATAATGTGATACATAATATAGTCAGTGCCGGCGAAAGGCATGTGCGACTTGTGCGACCGCACGGGGCGTTAATTTTTTTTTGGAATTTTAGGGGCGACATTGCTTACAAACAATAATATATAAATTATATAAGGGCGGCATATTCGCATATTATAAGTGATTGGCACAGGGCAGCAAAATACTTAGTGCCGGCACTGGATATAGTTGCGTTAAACAATGATATTATTAAAAGAATGGTTTATCAACTAATTCAAAATTGCCGTTAATTAAAAATAATTTTTAGTCAACGATTTCTCATTATTGTGTAACATTACAATTTACAATACAATCAATTTCAATCATCGCACGTCATCTTCGTACACTAATCCAATTATCTTGAATTTATTAATTATCTTATCGTAAACGGTATTTGTGTTGGAACATTATACAGAGTTTACATCCGATACAAAACTACGAATAACCATTAACGGCTAAATATATTTTAATAATCCTGTACGGTGTTCAAAGTGATTGTGCCTTAATGTAATTTTGAAGAGACAAGTCGAACTAAAATATAGTAACAGAAAATGTATAAAGAAATAAATAATAATCATACAAAAAAATAATATCTTTTTGAGCCATCGAAGCACGCAGAAGAAATTCGGGTGTGATAGAGGTATAAGTGAAGGGTTCACCACCCGCGTCGAGGGGAAAGGGCATTGTCATTAAATCAAACCGTCGGCGCAGCTGCCTGCTTTGTATACTTTGGCATTGGCGGCTTCTTTTCACACAATGTTTGTGTGGTCGTGTTCGTGAGTGCGCGTGCGTAAGGACGAACCCCCTGTGCACGTGTGTCGTTATTCAATAACCATGGAATGCGGTTTAAATGGAAACTGGATGTATGAGAAATACAGTGAAAACGCTGAGAAGAAAGAATATTATATTATATTCGACACAAACACGGCCTACACCCAAATACCGAAAATAATATAAAGAATATAATTTAAACATTATAAACTACCAAGGTTTATTTTATTCAATGTGAATGTTCTACAACATACAACTGAACTAGCTACATTGCTTGAATTATTCATAAAACCATAAAAGTATTTGTAATTAATAACACCGTAATGCTGTATGTATCCTTATATTATTGTACAAAAATAAGTAATATACTAATATCCCACCGAAGACGCAAATGTATTATAAATATTATAATACGATAGAAAAAAACATGATACTTTTGATACTGAATAAAATGCAATATAATATAACTTGGAAAAATTTAAAATAATAATTGATTTTTACGGGTCAAATATATTATTCATACAAATACTTGTTTAATTAAATTTAAAGTGTAAACGTATTTCTTATATTCTAAAGAAATAAGCAGACGTTTAACATTAAAAAATCGTTTATAAAATCAGAATGTAATAATTAGTTACAGGGAACAGATAAATTTCGATAAACGTTCATTGGGTTATCAATACACAAGCATATGTTACATTAGTCATTGATAATTTAGATAGATTATATTTAAACAAATCTCATAAAATAATAATTAAATTGGTGGATATATTGATATATTTGAATAATTATAATATGTTTAAACATTAATTTTAAAATATATAGATGCTATATAGACAGTTATTCGAATAAAATTATACCTAAAGTAACTAACAAATAATTGTGTGCGTGTGTGCTTATAAAATATTTATAATGAATAAGCGCATATTTTTGGAGTGATTCGATACATAAAAATCGAATTTTGGTCGGGTAATTTACGAGATACAATAAGTATTTAATATTATAGATCAATTTTATACTTATAAATCGAAATATTCGATACATCTTCCGAAGTTCTTCGGATCATGAAATTATAAAAGAAACAAGTAAATATTTTTCTGAGCCAAAAGTGGTTTATTAAATGGATTACGCCGTAAGTCGTAAGTCGAACTAAAATATTGTAACGAAAAAGATATAATATAATAATAATAATAAAAAAAAAATATTATTTTCCTGATCCAAATTCTCGCCACCGAAGCACAAGGGAGGATTTCGGGTATGATGGAGGTACAGGAGAAGGGTTCAAGACCTGCGTCGGGGGAAGAGGGAATTGTCATTAAATCAATGCGTCGGCGCAGCTATAGCCCGCTATTGTGTTCTTTGGCGTAATCTTTTAACAAAGTTTTTGTACGGTCGTTTTTGTGAGTGCGCGTGCGTAAGGGCGGACCCACTGTGCACGTGTGTCGTATAGTCAATAACCTTGGGATGTGGTTTACATGGAAACAGTGTACGTAAGATATATATAGTGAAAACGCCGGGAGAGAATATAGTATTATTTTCTTCACAAAAACGGCCTACACCCAAATACTAAATATAATACAAAAAAATATAATTTAAACATTGTAAACTACCAAGGTTTATTTTATTCAGTGTGAATGTTCTACAACATACAACTGAACTAGCTACATTGCTTGAATTATTCATAAAACCATAAAAGTATTTTTATTTAATAACATCGTAATGCTGTATATCTGTATTATTTTACAAAAATAGATGATATACTAATATCCCACCGGACACGGTTATAAGTTATAACTGTTATAAATTATAATACAACGACAACAAAAAAAAATAAATAAACAGGATACTATTGATACTTAATAAAATGGATTATATGATGATGTAAAAAAATTTAAAACAATAATTTATTTTTACGGGTTCAATTAATTATTAATATAAATATCTCATAAAATAATAATTAAATTGATATATTTGAATAATTATAATATGTTTAAACATCATTTTGAAAATATATAGGTACTATATAGACAGTTATTCGAATAAAAATATACCTAAAGTAACTAACAAATAATTGTGTGCGTGTGTGCTTATAAAATATTTATAATGAATATGCATATTTTTGGAGTGATCGATACATATACAAATCGAATTTTGGTGGAGTAGTTAACGAGGTACAATAAGTATTTAATATTATAGATCAATTTTATATTTATAAATCAAAATATCCGATACTTCTTCCGAAGTTCTTCGGATCATGAAATTAAAAATGAGAACATTAAAAATAGTAAAAACTTTGTTTTATAACAACTATACAAATTATACAAATAAAAATTAAATATTTTTTCTAGCCGATAATTGTTTATTAAATGGATTACGCTATAAATATAGCGTAAATAAGGTTAGTACTGGGCCGAGTCACACTAGAGTGATTTCCGCGCGTCAAAAACGCTAGACGAAAACACAGTCCATATTAATATAAATTATAATAGAGTGCGTCAAACTATAGTAGTATAGTGCGACTTAAACGCGCGTTACTGCGTGCTACGGTTTTGCGTTTTGTCGCACTTATAGTTTGGAGCGCTCAATTAACGAAGTGCGTTTTCATCTTGCGTTTTTGACGAGCGGTACACGCGCAGAAAATTCTAATTTAAACAACTGGTGTATATGTTTCAAGAGTCTACGACTAATAATTTTTCACTATAGAGATAATTTATTAGGTACCTACTGGCTACTGCAAACAATCTTTTTTCGTCATTTTTTTTTACAAAACCAAAGAAATATATTATACCTATTTAAAATAAATGAGTGGTCTCAACTGACCACAGCTAAATTACTTTTCTAATAGTTAATAAAAAAAAACTGATAAAACGTTTTAACAAAATCAAATATATTGAAGCTATGAAAATCTGGTAACAAAGCACAAAAATCATACGCTATTTTGTATGTATTTTAAAATATACGGCGTGTACACTCGAATTTTCGATAAAGATCGTATGCATTCATATTGCAGCTGTCCCGGATTATGGGTGGGCTGAAAACACATTTTTCTGAGCAGTTACATATTATATTTTGTGCATGTGGCTGTTTTGTTGTCTTTTATGTTAGCCGTTTGGGTCATTTCTATAGAATTTCACACACACAAACACATTTCGAAAAATTATACGAACAAAAGATTCCATGATCTCTTGCTGTCCGTAGAATATCAAAGAATACACTTCTGCCTTGATGGAAAATCGAAACATTTTTTTTTTTTTTTTTGTAGCAGGCACCCTCCTATATTATAAATTATTACATCTGCTGTTGTGTAGTTTTGACGCAAACAAAAATTTACTAATAGTATTTAAAGGTGGTATGAGTAAATTTTAATAATAAACTACGGAACGTAACATTTTAATTGTGCATATATTAGTATTACTTCTTTGTACTGTTTTGCGTCTTATAAATTTTTAGAAAATCGAAATTCTACATCCATATTTTTGTAAATATATCCAATGTATACGAACGAATAATGATTTTAAATTATTTAATGAAACTGACACACTGAAACTGTTAAACATATTATGTTGCTAATAACGCTTCAACAATATCTACAGTATCTACTTATTTATTAATAAATTATAGGCCCTGGGTAAAGTTCAGCTATCAAAAATATAAAGAAATATTGTAACATTAATTATTATTTTGTATGTCCATACTACAAAAAAAAAACGATTCAAAACCGGCTTTTTAAAATTTAAATAGGTATTTATATTATATATTTGAATAATACAACAATATTCGAAAGTCTAATGGTAATTAATAATGGCCAATGGGTATTTTATAATTGAAATAGTAATTATTAATTACTATTATTACTATTATACTTGTAGTATATAAGTACGTTTCAACAATATATTTTTTTACCGTTAGATACATAAAAATTAATACGCTTTGTTGTGCGGCGTTGTTAGATTATATTTATATAATAATCGGATTTAATATTGTACTTTTATTTGTTACAAATTTTGTTTTATTTCCAAATAAACAAATAATTGAATGCCAAAAACAATGATTTACTAGTTTCAACTATTATGCCAGGCGATAAGATAGATATGATATAGAATAGATACTATTAAAGTAATAAATGTTGTAATTTATTTTTTTTACTTTATAACGTACCTATAATAGGTACCACATTATGTGACACTACAGAATATACTATAGTCATATTTAAACGAAGAAAAACTTTTTAATTAAAACACTTATTTTGTATTATTTTATTTTAATTTATAACATAGCTATAATGTAACGGGAGTTTTTAGTTTTTATTAGAATAAAATGTTTTAAATATTTAATATATCCCTGAATAAAATAAAATTCAGAAATTTATACATATTTAGAAAAATATGAACTTGGTAATGAAGCCTAAAACACGTTCGTTTTTCAGCTGAAAACAAAATGTAGCCCATTCGGCTTCCGTCTTATAAAAAGATCAATTTCAAAACGGTTCCGGTTTTTTACAACACAAATTAATTTTCATTCCATAGAGACTTAAAACTGTCTCAAAAGAGGCGCGGTTAAAAATATGTTGGTTTAAATTAAATAAATTATAAAAATTTCATAAAAGAAATAATATTAAATTTTAGCGTTAGAAACTGTAAATATATTATATTTTTACTTATATAAGTAATATTATTATATTATATACTTATATTATATTATATAATATATATAAGTAGAAATATTAAAAAAGTTAAACATTGAGTAATTTTTTTATATAATCCATACGTGTTATTTCACTCGAATCCCGGACGAAAAATCCATTTTAAAAAAAATTGAACAAAATGTCCGGATTAATATTTTTATTGTTGGACAAAATGTCCGAAAATATAATTATTAATTAATTTCTATATACGCCACTGGTCTATAATGGTATTCAGTGGCGGAGGGATATAGAACAATTTGAAGCAATTATAGTTTCATATTATCTTATATAGGTAGGTGGTATAATTGTAATATCTCAAAAAGTCAAAACTATAACTGCCATGACAAATATTGTAATTACTAAAATCTAATTAAGTAGCACTGCTACTGGTGATATTGCTATACCTATATAAGTATAATAATAATATAATAAATATAAATTACGGTAGAGTGTAGATAGTAAAATATTATCTATATTTTTTGAACAATAGTGAAATAAGTTCGATGCTCGATCATATAATCTTAACCGATATTTTTTTATTTTAGTTTACGTATTTTATTTTCTCGATTATTGATCTATAAGTTTAATAAGGAAAAACAGTTTTTAAGTTTATTTCTACAAGTATACATATTAATTAATTTTGTTATAAATCGAAACTATAAATATATCATATATTTTTCTTATATTATAATAGACAAAAGTACACATTTAAAAAATGTCTAAAAAGCATCAAAAAAACATTGAAACATGCAATTAAAATCTTAAAATAAAAAAATGTCAAAACATGCAAAAATGTGCATTAAAAAAGTCATTTTTTAAATCAGTATGTCATGAAAATATTATATCTATTATCTATATATCAATATCATACGATCGACCAGAATAAATATGCAAATACATACAAATCAGCGCTTTATATTGATATATAAAATACTGATACTTTTTTTTTTCAATTTACCTACGGCGTTTTTTCTTAGTACAACAGTATATCACTAATTATTTGCGCATTATCACGGTTGTAATCTAAAAATTCGTAATATTAGACTTAACATAATTGAATATTAAATTATACATATATATATAATATATATATATACATATATAATTTTTACAATTAATTTATGCAATATATTTCTATAATTTTTTTTATTATTATTTTGAATTGAGTAAAATTCCCCGTATTTTAATGAAAGAGCTTCAAATTCCCATTTCATTTTTATGAAATACCTACATGCATATAATATAATATAATTATAGATGAAAATTTAATAAAATATTTATTATAATTTCGGACTTATTGTCTAACAGTAAAAAAATGAATCTGGACTTTTTGTCCATTTTTTTTTCAAGATGGACTTTTTGACCGATTACGATTTCACTCGATAGCAATTTTTCAATGATGGTCCTTAGGAGCTTCTATTTTTTTCTTTTAATTTAGGTTTATTGACATGACCGAGTTTTAATTATTTTTTACAAGAGCCGTTTAAGAATTTACCTATTTGTTAAACTTTTTTTGAAGGAAGCTGTTTGGAAATAAGCAAATTATGAACGGGAGCCGTTTGGGATGCTTCGAAAAAATAATCTTCGATTCAAAATTATTGGTATTGTATCACCCGTCTGTTATTATAATGGTATGCAGTTGTGTACAATTAATGTACGTACTACGAATTTCGAAATCTTAAATTATATAGTATCTGCTAAGCCTACACATTAAATGAGTAAAACACAGTTTTTAGCGTTTGTCGTACAAAACCGGCCACATGGAGGATATAATATAATATTATCACAGCGGGTGTCAATAGCCGACGCCGATCGTTATTTTTCGGGTATAGTCATAGTGAGCCCGCGCGAGGCGGAGAAAAGTGAAATATTGGTCCTTGAACCCTCGTCACTGTCACCCGGGAAACGACGCATGTGCTCCGTCGTTATTAGTTTATCGGCGCCACATTGTACGAGCTCATATAATAATTGATATTACATTATCGGTTGCCGACATTTTTTACAGCTGTCCAACGTGAGACTACGCCGTAAAAATAAATGAGACGACGATGTTATAATAATATTATATAAATACTAGTACACATCATATAAAAATGAACGTCTCCTTATATTTTTTTCTTTATAGACTCAAAAACTACTAAACTACTTTCAATAAAAGTTGTATTAATAAATTAATAAATTATAAAACAAACTATTATAGTTAATTAATAGGTTATTTTTTCAATTGTACGTTTTAAAATGATCATAACTCACTTAAAAATAATAATATCAATAAAAGACTACGTGGGGCCCTAAAAATAATAATTTTACCTTTAAATTGTTTACACTGAGTCAATTCACTCTAATAGTCTAATATCAAAACCAACAGTATTACTATTGAAACATTTGAAACTAATGAACGAAAATGTGATATGTTGTACGTGTGTAATAAGACGGATACAACACAGTGGGTATAACGTTCTCTAACGCATAATGACGATATCAATAATCTTAATAATCTTATTGATATTGAATTAACGTCAACTTTAAAACATTAATTGAATCTTAATCTCAATTTTTTAAATTATAACATAAATATTATGTCTAGAAGTAAAGATTGAAAAATTATAAAATTAATCATTGTAATTATGTTTGTATTGTATTTTATATGTAAACTGAAACATAACGGAAAACAATTGAAAGATACAAGAGTAAAATAGCTGTATATAAGTAGTATGTTGTATTGAACCATATCCTAGTGTTGTAAGTTATATATGTACAAGTGTACGATGTACATTCAGTAGACAGTGGTTGTAGAATTTTACGTTTTAAAAAACTATAATAATAATCTTTCTTCATATAATATTAAATATTAAATATATACCAGTATAATATATTCCACATTATAGGTCTATAACTACACAATAACATATCTCTAAAGAGTATGACCACATCACTATTGCCACACATGTCACACGACTATATTACAGACTTCTGTCTTCTATATATTTTAATTTTTAGTATAGAAAGAAAAATAAATCTGGGTAACAAAGTACTCATTCTTCTTATATTGCAAGAATCGTATTACAAATTATTGTCAGTAACCTTTCGATTTATCTTTATGTATCTATATGTAAAAAATATACCCGATAAACACTTACTTATTCATTAACACCCAGACCAAACCACAAGATCTAAAACTTAAAATTTTGGTGGTATACATATTTTATTATGGAGGAATGTATAGAAATGTGGGTCGTTATTAAAATCTTTAAATCGAGGCCTCATTAAGCCAATTGAAATATAAATTGATTAACTTTTAAAATAAGAATTTTTTGATTTGGGTTTTTTTTTCTACAGTTAATAACATACAGTATATTAAATATACAGTTAATCTCAGTTATTATAACATTAATACACTATAAAGATATAATTTATAATATTATACATAACAGTACGATACAACATTATACATTTTATAACAATAAATAAGACGGTAAAAATCGTTAAGATGAATCGTGGAAGAATTACTTGTTTTCGGTACAAGTTCTCAAAATAAAATAATAAAATGGTTTGTCTGTTGTCGAGATGATGAGATACAGTCGGCTGACAGGTGGACGCGGGCGTGTACTTCCCAAAAATCAATAAAGTATAGTATGTAACGATGGCAACAAAGATTACTTTCACTTAAAAACGTGGTTCGACAGCGATTCAAACCCAAACCGAAATATAGGGAAGAATATAATATTATTATTATAACTGTATTTCCAGATCTATAAGATTTGTTTTAAGTACAAACGTTACCTTTTTTTTTATTGTATATATTTTTTTGTCAACTAAGAGTTTAAGTATTATGTAGGTATAACTCAAACACTGAAACACATACAACAACTCGTTTTACGAAAAAAAATTGATGCTGGTGCACAAAGTACATTAATGATCTCATACATTCATACCTAAACATAAATATTTTATGATGGATAATTTTAATCTGGTATAGCTACTAATTAATGATAACGTATTATATCTACTGGAACACAAATTAGTTAATAAAGTCACCTTGACGATAAAATAAATTCAAATTTTAACCTATAACCTAAAAAGTTATTATGTAATCAGCTATAAAACTACGCATTTAAATTAAATTAAATTCGATTAAATTAATTCACTAACAATCTACATTGTGGAGCGAAAAGTGATGAAATAAGTATACTTAAAAAAATAGTGATTTATGTAATAGTTATAATTATAACTTATAATTTATATTATATATAATACCATATATTCATATTTGTATAATAGTATGGTGTATTTTATATTAATGCAAAACTATTATTAGATGGCTAAACATTATTTTTGGGAATAATTTTAAATTACTAAAAAGAAACTTTAGTGTTACACCGATATATTTTGCTGCCGTAAGTATTGTAATAAATACACAGTATTAAAATGTTTGTAATTATAGCGTATTAGCGTCTTCTTATTTTTTCAAAAACCGACTTAATATAATATGTACCAAACTAAAAATAAAAGAATTCATAAAAAATACGATGAAATGTTGTGAAATAAATTCAATGATCATAAAAGATGGCAAAGCAATCAAAAATATACATTGAAAATATTTCACTAAATAAAGTAGATAGCTGTTGACCAATATAATATAATATGCATCGGTGAAATTTTTCTTTCATCATACAAAAAACCATCCCTACTAAGCCAGCATCATATTTTCATATAAAATAAAACATTGTAGTTATTCACTTTTTTAAAAAGGAAGTAAAAAAATAAAATTGCATTTTTGTTAAGCATTAAAAAAAAAACAGGTAAGTGGGTACTGCTCTGCTATACATTAGGTGCCGTGTGGATCACTATTAAATATTATAGAAGTGTTAAATTTGAATCCAATGATAGAAATCATTGTATACGAAAAACGATTATGAACGATGGTGATTTGTCAGCTTAAGTTATAATTTCCAGTGGTTGGTGAAAAAGAAGGTTTATGTTTTAATGGCCTAAATACACCAACATTTAAGTTCTTTTATAATTATTGTAATCTAAACTTATGAAAAATCTTGTATTACATTTTCAACTCATAGCTACTTATGCAATTTTTTTTATGAATTACACCTACAAAATAATTTGCAAATATTCATGATTTTGACGAATTTTAGTCAATATTTGAACTTCAAATGTTTTAAAAAAAAATTGTGCCTATATATTCTTAAAAGTTTTTAATCACTATAATAACTTATGAGAAACTTTGTATTAAATTTTCAAGTATTTTGACTCGGCCAAAAAAATTTTATTTTTTTTATAAAAATTTAAAATTTTAGTTGTCTATAAATAGCTCAAAAAAAAGTCAAAATATTTTGAAAATTAAATCATGTAAAGAAAATTCCAATCTAAATAACTGATGAAATTTTCAAGTATCTATGACTTATACTTTTTGAATAATAACAAATATTTAAAATCATTTGAGGATAAATCGTTATCGTTACGCTATTTCGTAAAAATTTAAAATTCAAACGCACTTAAATTTTTTTCTAAAATGATGCTTTGAGTTTTCTTAATAGCTACTTGAAGAAAAACTTATGGAAAACTTAGTGTTGAATTTTTTGTTCTTAGATATAAACACAAAAAATTTTATGATTTTTTCAACTTCTAAATTACTTGTATATTTTCGCGATTTTGACATTTTTCGTAAAAGTTTGAACTATAAACGCCTATAAAAAAAATTGTGACAAACGATTTTTAATTTTTATTTAAACTAAAATTAGAACAACTCATAAGGAACCTTGTTTTAAATTTTCAAATTTTTTTGGTTACCTATCCAACATTTTTTTATCGACACTTTAAAAAAAAATTCTCAGAATAATCGAAAATTGTAGTCTATAAAAAACTCAAAAAGTCAAAATATTTTGAAAATTTAACTGTACATAGATAACATTAAGATAACCATTTGGTGAAAATTTCAAGTATTTACAGTGATTAGTTTGTGAGTTACAGTAAAATAAAATTATCGAATTTGTCCAAAACTGGTTTTGCGTAATAATTTCTGTTTTTCTGTTACTTTTTTTAGGGTTTTTCCTGACGCTTTTGAAAATTATTGGAAATTTTTTACTTTAGACCCCCCCAAAGTACCAACTAGATTCATTTTCCTATCAGAAATGGTGCTTAGTTTAAAAATCGAAGCACTTTTACTGCTCCAAAACGTGATGACTGATGACAGACACAAAAAAAATAATAATAAAATAAAATAAAAACACACATCATTGTAAAATCAATACATTCATCACTCCGTTCAGAATCTAAAATTTTAATTAATAAAAAATATATTTTTCTATTTCATAATGTAACTTTTAAAATGTAGCCAATATGAGTATTTTTTTATAGGATACCTATAACGATAAAAATTTTTTGGCTGACCAGAAAATCTTGAAAATTTAATACAAGGTTTCTTATAAGTTGTTCTTAAAGTGATAAAAAAAAAAACCGAAATCGTTAATCACAATTTTTTTTTATAAGTGCTTATAAAGTTCGAATTTATACGAAATATATCAAAATGCGAAAATTTGCAAGTAATTTTGTGGTTGGAAAATCGTAAAAATGTTTTCTTTTATAACTAAAATTTGAAAATTTGGTACAAGGTTTTCCATAAATTTTTTTTCAAATATCTGTAAAAAAAACTCTACCGGATTCAGACAAAAAATTTTTATGAGAGTTTGAAATTTAAATTTTCACAAAACCGCGTTAAATAACGGTTAAGCCTCAAACGATTTTTGATATTTGTTGTTATTCAAATAGTATAAGTCGTAAATACTTAAAAATTTTACCAGTTATTTAGATTTTCATTTTCTTTACGTGATTTGATTTTCAAAATATTTTGACTTTTTTTGAGCTATTTATAGACAAATGAAATTTTCAATTTTCCAAAAAATTGTTTTTTGAAGTGTCGATAAAATTTTTTTGGCGGAGTCAAAATATTTGAAAAATTAATACAAAGTTCCTCATAAGTTCTTCTTATAGCGATAAAAAAATTATAAGAATACACGGGCACAATTTTTTTTTATAAGTGCTTATAAAGTTCGAATTTATACGAAATATATCAAAATGCGAAAATTTGCAAGTAATTTTGTGGTTGGAAAATCGTAAAAATGTTTTCTTTTATAACTAAAATTTGAAAATTTGGTACAAGGTTTTCCATAAATTTTTTTTCAAATATCTGTAAAAAAAACTCTACCGGATTCAGACAAAAAATTTTTATGAGAGTTTGAAATTTAAATTTTCACAAAACCGCGTTAAATAACGGTTAAGCCTCAAACGATTTTTGATATTTGTTGTTATTCAAATAGTATAAGTCGTAAATACTTAAAAATTTTACCAGTTATTTAGATTTTCATTTTCTTTACGTGATTTGATTTTCAAAATATTTTGACTTTTTTTGAGCTATTTATAGACAAATGAAATTTTCAATTTTCCAAAAAATTGTTTTTTGAAGTGTCGATAAAATTTTTTTGGCGGAGTCAAAATATTTGAAAAATTAATACAAAGTTCCTCATAAGTTCTTCTTATAGCGATAAAAAAATTATAAGAATACACGGGCACAATTTTTTTTTATTAGCATTTGAAGTTCAAATTTTGACAAAAACAAAATCATGAATATTTGCAAACTATTTTGCAGTTCAAAATTCATAAAATTGTTTATAATTATATCTAACGTTAAATATTCTAGACTGACAAATCATCCCCGTTCAGAATCGTTTTTCGTATACAATGATACCTATCATTGCATTCAAATTTAACCTACCCTAGTCCGAGGTCTACCCCACCCCCTAATGTACAGCAGAGCGGTACCCACTTGCCGACTTTTTTTTTATTTGTTGTACTATATAATATTATTATTAACTCTGAATCAGTCATGTCTACTTCCATTATAGTATTATAATAATATAATTTATGTTAATATATAGCTTTGATGATTCCCTAATGTTTTAATGACACTAATAATTAATAAATTAAAAATTATATTTTTTTTGGGCGAGGGGGAGGTGATATTTGATAATACTTAATCGAATTAATGGTTAATAGTTTTAAAAAGGCTGGGAACCGCTGGTGTATATATATATATATCCATTATTATTAATATGATGTTAGACATAAAATTAAAACTAGTTTTTATTGTCAAATTAGAAGTTATAATATTACTAACAGGCATATATTACATATCTATTAGTATAGTAGTATCTATCTATTTTTCAATGTAATTTAAAATTGTCCACTATAATTATTTGAAATGTGCCTACTTTTCGCAGTTAAGTTATCCATTAGTAAATGTTTTACTGTGCTACTTGTATAAACCATACATGAATAATACGTAATTAAACTTAAGATAAATTAGAAATATATATCTGCAAGATTACTGGACGATATATAATGATTCGGAAATTACATTAATTATTCATATTTATTTTTTACACGTATACAGTTTTTTTAGTTAATCTACTCTACTAATTATTATACCAAGGTAAATAGTCATAAAAATAATAATTATGGATGGTTAAGATTTGACCTTATTGTGCTGAAGCCTTTTTTTAGAATACTATACATATTGCATTCAGATAAATATTTGAAAATAAAAAGATTGATAATACTCATAATTGACAATTGGTTAGGTCTATCTGCTATTATATTGATTACAACAATTATAACCGAACAGTTACTTTATTAATCAGTAGAAACAAATGTATAAAGCTAAATATAAGTATGACGTTATACAATTTTCTAAATATTATTATAATACCTATAAAATGATAGTTTTCCACGTATGGACATCGTGATGACATCATTATAGAATTAGCTATTTAGACCAGAAATTATGTTCCACGGTTATTCTATTAGTGCAATAATATTATTTAGTACAACTGAAGTTGGTTCAAATCTCAAATTTAATTTTATTGTACCTATTAGTTATAATTATATCCATGATACTTGTGGATTTAAAAGAATCTGTATGCGATAAGGGTCGACGGCGGTTTCTAAGAACACAAATCTAATAATATTATACAGTATATACTAAATATTATATACCTACTTACTGCGTCGTAGTAGAAATACGCGTTATTTTATACGAGAGTTGTGTAAAGCAAACGCAGCCGGCGGCGGCAGAATAAAATAAAATATAATAATAATTTACTGCCCAGAAGAATTCAACAGCAAGGTCTTATCGAAGGGTGGTTATATTATGTTAACAGCATGGGGTTCACGTCACGGTTTCTCATTCCCATCAATAACAATATTGTATAAAAAATAACAGAATGCATCGCCGCCGACGGGGTCGTATCACCCGTCGCCATCTGCAGGTGCTATATTATATCATCCCGGTCGGCGCCGCGTCCTTTTCAAATAAAAGATTATACTGTGCAAAGGGGTCGTGAACACGTACAATGTAACAAAACGGAGTGGTGTTTCACTACGGTGTATTATAACATTAACCCTATGTTACTGCGGGTTTACGAAAGGAAAAATAACACAACCGACGAGAGAGAATTTCGACGCCACGATGTCGGGAAAATGATGTACCTAACATAAAAGTATATTATATATTATAAAATAAAATATTTCGACGATGGCGTCCCAATATATTATGACTAACGGCTAAATGAAATGTTATTTAAAAATTATTAACGCACTAACACAATCATAAGATGTCTTATTGACAACAATTTCCTTTGAGTAAATAATTTTTAGCATTAAGAAACATACATAATATTATTATAGAATCTATATTAAAATCGAACGGTGAATATACATTAAAACGTGAAGATAAAACAGTAAAAAGTTTAAATAATTTAACACTGAAAATGCATGTGCTGTATTGTTATATAGTTATAAAGAAAAAAAATACTATTTAATACTTGAAATATTATATTTAATTGTAGTTTGTAACAAATTACATAATACACACAATATGATAATACCATGATGCAACATATTATTTTACACATTTGTTGTATAAAAATTAATAGATCTTAATATGAAATGTATGAGAAAAAAATGTTTTAGAAATGTATAGTTTCGCTAAGCTTAATAATTACAGCTAGTCTACAGGACCTAATGCCTGTAAATAAGATTAAAATTGTTATCGATACGACGATACTATTTGCAGGAAATAATGCAATTTAATAATAATACATTCGAACATACTTTATATGTGTATCGTATATAACGTGTTAGATTCATTATTAAAAAAAAGTCCAGAAAAGTTTATATTCATAATTAATAATTACACTATAACCTTGGAGCTAGTATAGGTATATACATTATCCATAAATTATACAAAGAAAATAAAAAAAGTGGGTAAGTGGGTACTGCTCTGCTGTACATTAGGTGCCGTGTGGATCACTATTATATATTATAGGAGTGTTAAATGTGAATCCAATGATAGGTATCATTGTATAAGGATAACGATTCGGAACGATGATGATTTGTCAGCTTAAGATATAATTTCCAGTGGTTGGTGAAAAAGGTGGTTTATGTTGACATTTAAGTTCTTTTATAATTATTGTAAGCTAAACTTATGGAAAATCTTGTATTAAATTTTAAATTCTTAGCTACTTATACAACAATTTTTATGAATTATACCTACAAAAAATTTGCAAATATTTATAATTTTGACGAATTTTTGTTAATATTTGAACTTCAAATGTTAATAAAAATATTGTGCCTATGTATTCTTTTAATTTTTTAATCACTATAAGAATAACTTAAGAGGAACTTTGTTTTACATTTTTTCATAGATATGAACACATCAATTTTCATGATTTTTCGACAATAAAATTACTTGCACATTTTCCCGATTTTGACATAATTTCGTAAAAATTTAAACTATAAACGCTTATATAAAAAAATTGTGACTTACGATTTTTGATTTTTTTTTTTTAACTTAAATAAGAACAACTTATAAGGAACCTTGTATTAAATTTTCAAAAATTTTTGGTTACCTATCCAACATTTTTTTATCAACATTTCAAAAAAAAAGATTAGGTTTGGATCATATTTTACGCTTATGGGATACAGCCGAAATATTGCTCTATATAAGAACAATAATGTAAAATTGATTATGAATTTTTTTTTTGTACTCGCTAGCAATTAGGTAGTTAACCACCGACCCATTTTAACTGTAAGACGAAAATTCTCTTGCTTCACTACTACATAGTATAGGAAATATTACAAAATAAATCAATTACCATACAAACATTTATAGCTTCTAATTGAGCGATTTTGTTTTAAAAGAAAAATGGTTAATTACTGTATTGAAGTATCAATCAATACAGATGTCAATAAATTTATAATTCTCATAGTATTAGAATAACATGATATATAATAAGTGGATCTACAAAATTATGTTGTTCATAAATATTGGGTTAAAATTAACTATATAGTTTCATCTTTACAATTTGACAGTTAATATTAATGAATATTATAAATAATAATATAATATAATTTAATTATATTATAATATTAATATTATTTTATTTATTCAATTTAAATTTAAATTATTCTATTTTGGTCTATTTTAGGCCTATTTTGGTACAATATCTAGGGTACCCTAAAAAAATTCCAGATGGAATGTGTGTTAATCCGATAATAATACATATGAAATGAATGTTACCATTCCAAAAATCTTTTTCTCTTTGAAATCTCATCCTGTTTTGTTCTTGAAAATGTAGATAACAAATATTAGGTCTTGGAAATAATATGTTTGATTTAAAAAGTTTTCATGTTTGTGAAACATATTAAAGGTTAGAATATTAAAGAATTTTTATTTTAATAAAATCATTTAATTCAGAGAATCCTTAAGAAGTTAAACTAGAAGCAGTGTTACAATAAAAAGTGTGTGCTTTGGATAGTGCTTTCTCCCCTCCTTTAGGATTAAAAAAATATAAAATATTAGATTAATTTTATTTTTTTCCTGAATATTTTATCATTAAAAAATGTAATACAGAGTTACTAATCAAACAAGAAGATAAATTAGATATTGAAATTAAAATTTATAGAAATTCTGTACGACAAAGACACAGACATAATTACATGCATATTAACAAATACACATATTTGCATATGTAAGATAGTAATATTATATAGGTACTAAAATTTTTTCTTAACTACCTAGTATAAGTATATTTCACTAGACTTTGAGTTAGTACTTAAGACTAAAGTTAGTATAAAGGATAAAATTATTAAGTTACTTTAAAATGGCCAGGTTCCAAATCATCGCTGTCAGTTTCTACTTCTTCAGCTCCAGCGTTAATTGCATGTTCTATACAATCTTCTGCTGCATTTGTCAAATCTGGTGATGGCTTAGCTATTAGGATTCCTTTATGAATAAATAAATGCTTAGCTCCAGAATCACAATATGCTAAACTGTTAATAAAAAAAATATATATGATTAATAGTAATACATAGAGAAATTCAAGCAAATTATTTTTTTTTGTATTTTTGAGTGATCTTATAAAACCACCCATTACAAAACTTTTAGAGATGATTTACCTACATGATACACCTACAAAATAATTTGCAAATATTCATGATTTTGACGAATTTTTGTCAATATTTTAACTTCAAATGTTATAAAAAAAAATTGTGCCTATATATTCTAATAATTTTTTAATCACTATTATAATAACTTATGAAAGTTTGTATTAAATTTTCAAGTATTTTGACTCGGCCAAAAATTTTTCAGAAAAATTGAAAATTTCAGTTGCCTATAAATAGCTCAAAAAAAGTCAAAATATTTTGAAAATTAAACCATGTAAATAAAATGCCAATCTTAATAACTGGTGAAATTTTCAAGTATATATGACTAATATTTTTTGAATTATAACAAATATTTAAAATCATTTGCGGATAAATCATTATCGTTATGATACTTCGTAAAAATTTAAAATTCAAACGCACTTAAAATTTTTCCTATAATGATGCTTCGAGTTTTCTCTATAGATACTTGAAGGAAAACTTAGTGCTGTATTTTTAATCCTTAGTTATTAATACAAAAAATTTTATGATTTTTCAAAAATTTTCGCGTTTTCGACAGATTTCGTAAAAATTTGAACTATAAACACTCATAAAAAAAAAATTATGACTAACGATTTTTAATTTTTTTTAGCTACAATAAGAACAACTCGTAAGGAACCTTGTATTTAATTTTCAAGTTTTTTGGTCATCCAAAATTTTTTTATCGACATTTTAAAAAAAAAAATCTCATAAAAATCGAAAATTTCAGTGGTCTATAAATAACTCAAAAAAAGTCAGCATTTTTTTGAAAATTTAACTGTATATAGATAACACTAACATCAACATTTGGTGAAAATTTTAAGTATTTACAGTGATTAGTTTTTGAGTTACAACCATATAAAAAAATCAATTTTTTTGAAAACTGTTAGAAAATGTTTACTTTTGACCTCTATAATGCACCAAGGATATTCACTTTTCTATCGGAAACCACCCCCAAAGTTTGAAATTGAAGCATTATTTCGACTAGTTATGCTGTACACAGACACAAAAGCAAAAAAAAAAAAACACACATCATTGTAAAATCAATACATTCATCACTTCGTTCAGAATCTAAAATATTGCTATCTTTTAAATAAATAGTTTATTACAGTTTAAAATTCTTACCCTGATTTTCGTACTAAAGTGTTTAAATTTTGCTTTAGTAGTCTTACATTTTCTGTTAATGATTGAACCAGTATAATTGAACCTCTAGGTCCTTTAATCTCGTGCCAATGTATATCTGCTTTACTATTTGACTGAAAAATAAATTATTTATAAAATGTTAAAATGATAGCAAGTGAATTATATTTTGATTAGGCAATGCATTTTTTTAACACTCTTCAATTGTTATATTTAACATTATTATATTGTAATAAATTAATGTGATTTAAATTTAAATATTGACATGGTTTACATTAATTCAGTTAAAAAAATATTACATTCTCAAAAACATTAAATCAAACTTATATAAGTTATTTTCATTTATAATAAATATTTTAACTTTAAGTTTATTAAAACAAAAATTAATTAGATATGAAAACTAATTGCTGGATTTATTAACTTATATTTGTACTTGTGTTTTTAAAGTATTTAAGATAGTATCTTTCGGCATACTGTTCTTTTTGGCTATTTCAATTATTGATGCCAACTTAGAGTTGGTTTCAGGATTTGAATCATTTTGTTCTGAAAAAAAAATAATATATTAAATGAATTAATCATATAAAATGTAACATAGGTACTTTAATATATGTTTTTAAAAAATTGAATTATTAAGAATTGTATTAACCATAAACATGTTCAAACTTCAATTTCCAGTTGAACCAGGAACGATTAGTGCCCTAATACTTAGATAGTGTAGCTAATTTTTATTTTTTAAACATATTAAATACATTTTAATTGTATACTAAAAACAATGTAATATTTAAATCAAGTTGTATGTGCACACAACCAAATGTGTTGAATCATTTTTAAATCACTGTGGTCAACTCTTTTATTGGGTATCCACCCAACCTATGGCTATGACTATGACTTATTCAACATAAAGATTTTTTAACTGACTTCAGTTAACTAATATAATACAGCAAATACGCTGTATGTCAGTTGTCTGAATTTCGTATATAATTTGTTTTGTATACTATGTTATATTATAATATCTATAATGTGTAAAGCAGTCACCCATCTACCACTTAAAAAAGTTCTAGGGTGTTTACTCCACTAACTATATGCCCATATGTGTTTGGCACCACTATATACCTACAACATTAATGTACTAATTTCTAGACATATATTTTTAAAGTTAAAAATGAAATTTTAAATAATTTAAAATAAAATGCTATAAATACAATATTATATATAAAAAGAAGAAAACACAATACTCAAAATTAAAAAAAAAAAAGGTTGACTTATAAAAAAAATTGTATATACATATTATATTAATACTCTGGTTATTATCTCCCACCGATGGCGTGGATAAAATTAAACCAGATAAGAACTGAGCAAGGAAGATGCAAAAGCCTACTCTACAGGTGGGAAATGGAACAATCTTCTTTTTGCTCATGTGGAGCTGACCAGACGATCCGACATATCGTCGAAGAGTACCAAACACAAAATTTTAAAGTGGTGGGTGGAAACTGCACAAAGCTAGGACGTAAACAATGAACTGGATAACGAGCCTAGAGTTGCTATTATAATTCATTTTCTTGTTACTATCATTTTCTTTTTTTAAATGATTTCATATTTTTACCTAAGTTATTAATTATTTAGCTATGTGATTCTTTATAGAGTTATTGTTATTATTATTATTTAATGCTTTATTATCATTATTATTTTTATTTATTTGTTTTTTTTCTTTTTATCATTAGTATTAATCCTATTACCTTTATGCAAATTCAAATGAGCCGATAGTCATAAGTAAAATAAATAAAATTAATTAATACATAATGCATATATTATGGGACTTCATGGCTACATACAAACTTGATAATATATAAATGTAATACAATTTTAATTAAAGAAAAATTATAAATGAATTCTCTTATTTCTCATAATTTATAGTTATAGTAAATAATATTTTGAGCATAATGTTTTTATTAGATAAATAAATCAACAAAATTGATGTAGAATGTAGTAGTAAACAAAGATTTTTAATTTTATTTCACTATTACGACAAATTAAATGTTCATGATCTCCACAAATATATTGTTATAATTAAATATAATAAATACAAATTTGAAATTTTACTAAAAAAGATCTATAAGTCCCAAAAAAGATTGTGGTTGAGTTTCAACTCAACTAGCTAGTCCCATGAGCATGTATATAGTATTAACCTATGTGTTACAGTTTAAATATAAAAATATAAAATTACAAATCATAACCACTAATTATACAGCACATTTAATAGACAATGGTTTTGACTATTGGCAAACAAAATTAGAAAGCAACCTAAAATAATACATAATAATAATAGTATAATATACAATGCCTAAAACAAAATAGATAGAAGATTTTATCTGATCACAATGTGATCATAATATACTATAATATTTATGACATGAATACTTGACATTAAAAATTTGGCATTACTATAATATCTTGCCAAATTATATATAATATTAGTTACACTATTTTCATAAGACAATAAAGTAGTATTGTTAATCCAACACATATATGACTAAGTATTGCAGAATTAACAAAAAACTAGTATTTAAACAGAAATTGAGTAAAAATTAAAATTTATATATTTTCATAACACTTTTATTGAATTATGCATGTATATGTAATTCATATCACATCACTAACAAGCTAATAATTTTTGTTGAAATCCCAACAATACTTTCAAAGATTCAATTTACATAGTTATTAAAACTATAATCAATAAACAAAATTATCTATGGATAATATGTTAAAACTTAAAAAAATATCAGATCACGGGGGTGAAGAAATATTAAGACCCAACTTTATAATAATTATTAACTAATGTAGAATACCTAAGTAATATGATAAGTTAAACTATTAGTATTCGTATAACTTAGTTGCCTGAGTTTGTGATAAAGTTGGCAAAACATTAACTATAATCTGAATTTAAATTGCTAATAACATTTTACAAATATACCTCTAATAGCTAGTTTCATCTGACGACTAAATTTGGCAAACAATAGTGATTTCTGCTGGTCGTTGGCCCCTTTTATGTGCTTAATATTGGACCATTTGTTATGACCAGCGTTTCTCTTGAGCACAATATTACTCAAGGCAGCACGGCAGAGATCAGCAACGTTGAAAAATGTATTTCTGTACATAATAGAATGAGCATAAGACGTATATTTCTTAAATCTTAATACTTTGTGCTATTAAATTGTTATAATTAATTATACTAATACTAAATTTTTATATTTTCAATAAAAATACAAGCCACAAGGCTATAGAATCTATTATCTAACACCCGGTGATAACTGATAAGTTATATCAGTTAGGTAGTTCTCTTATCACTTATTATTGACAATAAGCTTAAAGATATGAGCGTCTCGCTGTTGCATCTTTAATTCTTTTTGGCTACGGCCTACGACTTACGAGTAGAAAACTATAAAACTACTATAACTAGCACGAACGAATATGACCATATATATATAAGATAGTTGTTCCGAAAAAATTTAAGTGAGTCGGTCTGCGTATCGGTTCATAATAGAACGTTCTAGAAGTTACATACCTATTGTATCACAAAATACATTTAATCATTTTAATCTATTCTGTGCATATGTCTATTACTAACGATAAGCACCAAAGCATCGAATATTTCTCCTTGAAAATTCTGATCGATCAATGTTTTCCGCAATACATTGCATTACCTATACAAGCAATGCTTAAGTTTTCTGTGTATTTCTATACATTTTATTTATATTTAAATACTTATACTTATATTTATAGACTTATGTACTTATATACTATGAATATATGAAGTATATGTTTCTACAAATTATACTAATTAATATTGTTTGTTTGCTGCTTGGAAAAATATAATTGTTGACTTATTGATGAAAACAAGGCGGCATCTAGTCGTTGTAAATACCAATCTATGAATATGAAATAGTAAACATCATGGAAGATAGAACATTTAACATAAATCTATAATGAAAACAATATATATTATATATTATACAAGAACATTGCGCAGCATACCCTGCAATCGGAGTGGCTGAATAAAGCTAACAATATTTTTATAGAGTATTTCAGCCTAAACTGTTTATATCGACCGAAATACACTATATACGAAAAATATCTTGTGCGAAACAAATTTTACTGACCGATGACAAATATTAATATATGCGACTTATAATTATTATAGCTATAAAATATAATATACACTCATTTGTGTATACTATAAAATAAAGAAATATGCACAATAAATTAACAAAATAGATAAATAATTAAATGTACTTATATGTATCGCATACTCGCATTAACTCGGTAGTCATTATGTAATCATATTTAGCATTATATTTAATCGGTTTCATGAAATGGAAAACCCAAATTTTTTATATTAATTTAATTTTTAATTTACTAGGTACTGTTCGCAAAATTTAAATAATACCTTAATATTTTCTTATTATAATTAATAATTATATACATGGTTATAAATACTTAAATAGGTATTAAACATAATTTTATTATTTACAATATGAATGATCGCTCGAACCTATTATACTTATAGAACTTATACTAGGATCATCCAAAATAAAAATAAAATATAGAATTTTACCTGAATCGCAGTCGTATTGTGCTCATAAAATCGATAACACTCGATAACGGATGTTTACTATATTATGTACATCAAGTGTACTACACAATGTCACAATACGCAACATAATAACACTAATAGCAATAATGAGTATAATATTTAGTACTTGTGTAGGTACTTCTGCAGATAATTTTAATTTTATAAAATTATAGCACCTACCACAGTACCATGACAACATAAATTTTTATTATAGGTACGTACTTATTTTTCTCTTACATAGAAGTGATGTACCTATAGTTGTATCCATCGTGCTATCGTATGCTTAGAAAATATTTTTCAAAACAGATTAAAATGACAAAATGTATACCTGAACAATATTTTATCATATAATCGATGATACAGGCTATACAGTCTTAGTACGTCGACTTCTTAAATTGTTCAACTTATATAATATTATATAACTTGTATATTTCATTATTTGAATTTTATTAGACGGTAAGGAAATAGGTAGTATTTAAAGTCTATAAGATTACCATTAGACTGAAAATATTACGGAAAATAAAATTAATAGATTTTGAATACGATTCAGTGACCATTATATATATAATTGTATATAGTTGTTTATATTATTTATTATATACTTTAGTACCAACTATACCAACTAATTACCAAGGCTTGTACAACTTTTAATTTACTTAGGTAGATACTTCATATTATTTTACATTGAAATTTTATTACGAGTTCCAGATATTAAATTTAATGTTTTTATTTAGTGAGTTTTGTACGATTATCACTATTTAAAAAAATTAATCTGTTTTTTTTTTTTTTTGAAAAATTGAAAAACTTAAATGTATTTATTGTATTTAAATTATATAGTAAATAATTATTTATTATAAAAATAAAATACTGAAATATTTGATAAATAAAATATGAATAATTTCATAAAAGTATTAAATATATTTTCAACTTATTTACTTGTAATCTAAACAATATCTTTAGTAATAATAAACATAATCGTTAACACATAACATATTAATAGGTACTTAATTATTTTGTTAACAAACATGAAATTATTTTAGTTTACATTGTACATTTTTACATAATATAAATATTAATAATATGTGTCATTTGCACATATTAATATAGGTATTCAAACTAAAACTAATTGATGCATAATATTTGTTAATAAACTATTAAATCTTGATGCTTGATCTTACTATATATAAACATATGATCAATTTATTTTTTATGTAGCGTTTTTATTTTTTTACAGCATAAATTAATTTTAAATAGGTAATTAATTTGTGAAGATTCGTTAGTTTTTAAGAGTGAACCTTATTTTTATTTCTATTGATTACCTACTATTCATTTTAACATTAAACTTGACTGTGCACTTATATGTTCTATGAAATTCATATGGTACCTATATTGTGTATGTATGCATTTGTTTTAATTATAACAATGTATTATTCATGTCACCAAAAAGTATTTCGTTAAAAATAAAATTAAGAGATTTATGATGAAATGATAAATTATCAAGAATTCAAGAATCTTTCAATAATTTCTCTATTATTTCATTTTTTTTATTTTATCAGTTATTAACCTACAATCTAGTGCCTACTTACTACTTATTATTAGGTCTATATTATATAGACTATATGACTATATAATAGGTACTTGCCATGTGTGATGTGAATTCACATTTTATACTAACACAAACTATAAAGTACCTATCTAAATTTTATTTTATTTCTATTTCTTTGATTTCTTTTGATTTATAACATTACTATGAGCTTGCATAATTTATACTTGTTGTAAAAAATTAGTAGTATACATTTTACAGAATATTTTTTTTTATGTTAAATATATAACAATATAGGTATTTATTTATTCGTATGGCACAATATAGGTATAACAGTAAAAAGCTATATTAAAGTATCATTTTAGTTTGTATTAATACGCATGCAATACGTAATATTATAGTCATAGCACTGTATAGATATTAATTATTCAATTTATCGCTAAAATTATTATAAAACAATTTTTGTTTAATTTTGTGATCAATTTTTCATAATTTTATGGAGCAAATTGTATAATAGGAACTTTAAAAAAAAAATTAACAGGTAAATCCAATGTTAAAAATTTGAGAAATAAATTACTATTTGTAGCTATTTCGATTCTCGATAGGTACGATTACGATTAGATTACGTTTGTTATTTTCTATATTAATTGATTTCATTAATCGGTAAACCCGCGTCTGACAACGTAACGTCTCGCACTCTGACATAAAAATAGTATCAATGTATACCCGTATACACTATATAACATCATTTTAAATTAATTGGAAAATACCTAAAAATGTACCTATAGTTATTTTCGTGATTCTCGTTTCATTATTTACCGACAAAATAGGTACAATATTATATTACATTAGTGTATTTAAATATTTTAAAATTAACTGGTAGCCTGGAAATATAACACAAATAATTAAGGCTAGGATTTATAATAATATTATGCAACAGTTTGTTTTTTTTTTAAAACGTCTGATTATTTATTGATTAGTTAGTATTTCAGTAATGTCCACGAATCATCTCATGGTGATGTAAACGATGGTATTTTTATGTTGAAAATAATGCATATTATTGTATATTTAACTATAACAATTAAAAACGTGAAAAATGCATGTTTTATGATATTTTTCGTTACTAGAATTTTTACGTAATGTGACATTGAATCAAGTTTAAATTAATATAAGAACATGTTAAAATCTTACAGACGGTCGTTCAGTTTTGAACATTTAAAATACATGTAATTGTCTTGTGTAATACTTAATAATATAATATTTTATTCATTTCAAAACCTGTACATTTTTTTTTTTAGTGAGGATTTCATATTTTTTGAGTATAGAATATTAACTGTATATTTTTGCAATTTTTAATAATCCAAATGCATATTTTACAATTTTTTATTGCATATTAATCCTAGCCCTACTAATAATTATTCTAAATAATAAATAATAATGTATATTATAAATAATTTGTATGAATGATACTTCCTTAAAAAAATTATTGATTATTTGTTATTGAAATATACTTATTACATAGGTACCTTTTGTAAGATATAATTAGTTAAATAAATTAGGTTTTAATGTTGTGTAACATTTTTTAAATAATATCTAATAATAATATAATATTAATGTTATTATTTTTTACCCTATAAAGTGAATGAAATTTTATTTTCAAACCTAGCCTTTTAAGATATTTGACAGAAGTACAAAATATTAAATAATTTATTATGTTGGATATTTTTGGTGATTTCTAAAATCGTTAATAATAACTTCGTTGAAGTCTTTTAAATAATTATTGTAGTTTAATTACACGTTTAAGGTTTAACTTTCGGGAATTGGATTACGCATTTTACGCATCTGTATAAAATTTATCAACAATTGAAAGAAGGCCTCTGTGCCTGGACTGGATAAGAAGTTTAGTGGCTTTTAGGTAGAATATAATATTACGAGCGTTTAAATAAATAAACAGGACAATATATACATGACTTATTAAATAATATTACTTATAGATATAGTATCATTGACTAAAAATAAATAATATTTATTTATAATCAAACAATCAATAATAAGATAGGTATCTACTACTTACTAGCTAATTAATTAATTCCAGTTAATAATAAATTATAAAAGCAATCAAGTTAGGTTATAATAATATAATATGGAATTTAATTATAAAAATACAAATTTATAAACATTAGCCTAAGCGACTTATTAATGATAAAAATAAAATTAGTTTGAACGCGTATTCTATCATATAATAATTAATATACTACGTATGATGTTATATTGTATAATAATTATACCAAATGGCAAATATATGTCATTTGTTTGAAGACATTTTAATTTTAAATAGAAAAATAAAGTTTCAAATATTATTATTACATACATGGTAATTTTTATACTTCGGTTATTAAACGACTTTGTTATATTGACTAATCGTACTCAGAACTTTCAACGTTTTAGAAGATATTTATTTTTACATAATAAGCAGGCCTATCACAAATATAATTTTATAGGGTATATACTATTTAGAATTAGTGGAGCATATTATACGAATATGGTGATCGGATAACGAACGAATAAAAAACACGTGAGAACTCATCGGTAGGTATATAATATGTTAGATTTCTCCATTTTATAGATTTTAAATTTATGTTTTCAGTATTATAGATACCTATATTTATAAGTTAATATATAATTTAAAAAAATTAAAAAAAAAAAATCAAAAATCGTTAGTCACAATTTTTTTACAAGCGTTTTATGTTCAAATTTTTTTGAAATATTAAAATCGCAAAAATTTGCAAGTAATTTTGTATTTTAAAATTCACAACATTTTTAGTATTTATATCTGACATCTAGGGTTAAACAATTCGACACAAAGTTTTCCATCAAATAACTTAAGTAGTTAAGTCTTAAGAGAAAACTCGACCGTTAGTATAAGAAAAAATTTTATGAGCGTTTGAATTTTAAATTTTAACAAAATCGCATAACGATAACGATTTATCCTCAAACGATTTTAAATATTTATTATTCAAAATGTGTACGTCATAGATACCTGGAATTTTCTAGATGTTTAGATTGGCATTTTTTTTACATAATTTGCTTTGCAAAATATTTCGCTAATTTAAGGTTTATAAATAGGCATTGAAGTGTTAGTTTTTTTTTCATAAATGTCAATAACATTTTTTTGGCTAAATCAAAATATTTGAAAATTTAATACTAATATTAGTTTCTTATGAGTTATTCTTATAATGATTCAAAAATTATTAGAATTCATAGGCACAATTTTTTTTTTATTAGTGTTAGAAGTTCAAATATTGACAAAAGTTTGTCAAAATCATGAATATTTACTAACTATTTTGTAGTTATTAAAAATGTATAAATATGATTGTATAAGAAACTAAGATTTGAAAATTTAATACAAGATTTTCAACTAGTTTGGCATACAATAATTATAAAAGAAGTTGAATGTTGGTCAATTAAATAATTTTATTTTAAGTTAAAATTTTAACGAAAACAAAAATTTTCTTGTAAAATAGGTAACGATTTATTATCAAATAATTTTAGATTTTTATTTTAGTTAAAAATTACTAGTCGTACTAATCGTAGAAACTTGAAACATACACCAGTTGTTTAAATTAACATTTTCTGTACATGATTTAATTTAGGAGTATTGTTTATTCTTCATATTATTTTTACAAAAATAATATGAAGTATAATTATTACACAAGAATAATAATTTAACTTTTATGATTTATAACTTTATAAGTAACCACAATAGTCTATAGGTACCAAAAATGTACCATATTATACTATATTATACATGTTTTTAAATTTTTAATTTGATTAAATACATTTTGTCTCTATTTATCGTTACCTAATGCAGTCTAACCCAGCTACTCGTCAACCTCCACCGTTCTGAATCTAATCCGTACGCCATGATATTTCAATATACGGTGAATGACAATAATAATAATAATAATACTCATAGATACGACGTCAGCGAGTTAATAAACTTAATTTTATTTATTTTGTGATCATATTATATTATATTTATTAATCTCGATTGTCTTTCATAATATTACGTTCGATCGATCGCCGCGCGAAACAGCAGCTCATATATCTATATATTATTATGTCCGTGTCACGCGTTTATCAGTTATCACGCATTTACCTGCGTTGTTTGTGGTGGGGTGGTGGCGGCGGCGGTGGTGGTGGTGGAGGCAATAGTCTGACCACCTCCGTAGAGCGCGATCTTCGTGAAAACATTGTAGTAATGCAGTAGTATACCGCGGCCGCCGGCGCCTGTAGAACGCTCAGTCGTGTTTTCCAGGACAACTCGAAATTCGCTGTGACGCTGCTCGCAGTCTCGCAGGAGAATCTGAGCCTGATGGTTGGCTCTCCTTTACTCTTGTCTTGCGCGTCCGCACTACCCGATATTATAATATTTTAGTGATTCCTTCTGATGCAGCTTGCTGCGCTTGTGCGTGCTCGTTGTCCGATACGTACGATTTTTTTCCGAATCAATTTATTATTCATAATATTATTTTTCTCGATCGATCGATACGCGCCCTACGGATCCACGCCGGCCAGTCATTTCGTATTTCAAGAGGAAGCAGCGGCACTTCGTCGTCACTCGGGCTGACGTTCATTGACTCCGGCGAGTAACCGTAGCTGCACCGTCGGCTACGGAAAATACCGCTGACACATCCAACCATGGCTCCTCGATCCCGACCGAAAAAGCATCCGATGGAACCCAAAAAGCCGCCTCAAGATCCGACTCCATTACAATTAGGTAAACAAACTAGAAACACAAATGCGCGCTACGGCATTGGCGCTATTTTTCTGATACGCGTCGTCACGGGCTGTCTTCGACGCCCGACGGGTCGTTTACTCGGACGAATTGAACGTTATCCGCCCGAAACGTTATGTTACGCCTACGCACGGCGTCGTGTATCGACCGACTCTTCTCGTACGTTAGACTTATGACAATAATTTCCGATGTTTTTCGCTTCTGTTCGCGGCGCTGGTCAGTGGTTTATTTATCTTTTTCTCATCGGTCCCCGACGATTAGACGCTTACATCAGTGACAAGTAACAATTGATGAAGCCTTAAGAGTATTTTTTTTTCTTTTGTAACGACTAGGTCAGTACGTTTAAGCTGAAATGTTTTTTGTGTTTCAATATTTTTTTACATAAATTCACTTTGCCGGTTACTTATTTTTGTTTTAATTTAATTGCATAGTTATTTGAAAAATTGTGATACATCCAGTAGACGTACACTTCTTTGTTGTATCAAAAATGTCAAGCGTTGTGTGTGACGATATACCAGCAATCTCTGGATAATTTTGTATCTATTGTGACTTTTGACAACCCTATCTTTTTTAAAAGTCTGAAGTTTAAAATGATGAGTAACATCAATTTAAAAGAAAAATGCTTATTTCCGTTGGTTACCTATTTTATAATTTACATTTTTGAATTTGGTATCATTATTTGTTATAATAAGTTAGTAATAGGTTATTTGAATGTTTCATATTCAGACGATTATTGTTTGATACTGAATGTGAACTATGTTATGCAATACTTTTAAATTCTTTTTTTTTTCTTAAAACCTTTATAATAATAATATATCTTTTGTATGTTTTTGTTTAAAAATTAAATTTTTATATTTACTTTTTAGCATATTTCTGCGATAGTAAAATATTTTTTTTTGATTAAGAAACTATTTGATTTAAAAAATAAGTGAAAAAAACAACAAAATTGGTTTAAAAAATGATTGTTGTTTTACTTATAATATGATCATCATTTGATCGTCGATGATTTTGGAATTGAAATAAATACAGTTTTCATTGTTCAATATTGATCATATTTATGATTATCATACTAACATGTAATATAATTTACCTTTAGGTAGTTATATATTAATTAATTAAATATAAAATCGTTTTTAGTTCAATATATACAATTTTACAACAAAATAAGTTAAAATAATTGAATCCTTTAAATTTGTCTTTAATTATTATGCTATACATTTTTTATTATGCAATGTAAGTAAAAAATAGTTTTTCAATTACGATTTTATTTGTAGTTGGCAAATCCCTGATAATGTATTAATAATAACTGCATGTAGGTACTGATTGCTAATATGAGTATCAAATACTTACATAGTTAAACAATAAATGTATTTATCATAATTTGAAAAATTATTTTTTTGGTAAATAAGATCAAGATTTATGTTAGGTAATTTTTTGTTGAATGGTTTTATACTATGGTTACCAAATACATTAATAATAACAACTGTTGAATATTATTTTTATCTGTTTTTTAGGTGATGATGTCTATTGTCTATATATTGAGGAGAACGAAGATATAGGGATATATTACCGTGCAAAAATAATACAAATAATGCCAGATCCTGACTACCTGAAAGTTCATTTCTGGAAGTTTCCAAAAGTGTTAGTACATCTATACTTTTTAAATTAAAATAAAAATAAAATTATGACTATTTCATTCATCGTTATTTTTTAGATGGGATAGACCGATGAATAAAAAATGTTTGATAAGATTTCACTCTAAAGCAAACACAACATTTGTCAAGAATTACAATGCATTGAAATCGTAAGTATCAAGTTATACCAACTAAAAGCTTCTATTCATTTATTCATACATATATATACATTTTTATTTTTGTAGCAAGCTGCTTAGAGAAAAGAAAAGACTGGAATTACAAAAAGAAGAGTTGAAAGTATATACAGAGAAGATTGTAAGTATTCAAACCAAAGGTTTGGTTAAAATTACTAGAATTTTAAGAAAATCAAATGTGAAATCAGATTATTGTAGTAAACAAATTAATTTAAAGTTAAAATTCAACATAACGCATTTGGTTGTTCAATCTTTTACTTATTCATATTTACATTTGTTTATTAATGTTAATTAATGAAGGTAGTATTTATTAACTTAAATTATTGTATTTAGTCACTTTAAAAGTCTAGATTTATACTGCAATTCTTTGTTCCAGTTATGAGATTGTTCATAATGTATTAAAAATACAAATTATTGTATTTATATTATAAAATATTTTTAATGAATTAAAAAAAAATAAATAGTTTTTTGAAGAAGTTAATACTTTGAACACTGAATAATTTAAAGAGAAGCAAAACAATGTTACAAATGACAAGTACATTTTGAAGAATGTACAATTTGTCATTTATTATTTTTAATTTATGTTAGGTATATTTTTTATCAAAATTGTTTTTATCTCTATGATTTGCTTACATATGATTAACGAGTGTAACCACCATATATTTATGATATATATTGATAATTTTTTGAGTTACATATGATAAAATAAGACAAAAGTAATCATACATAACTTATGTGACAATAAAGAAATCATGTGTGTTAAATGAATTCTAGTTAATGGTGTTATTACTCAATTAAATTAGTTTTTATAATTTATTAAATTACATTTAATACATTCTATCATTATTAATAAATATTAATATTCTATTCATTTTAATATATTTAATTGCTTAGGTTTCTTCCATAGGTTTGATATTATAGTATTGACTTAAAAGAATAAAGAATGTACCTATTGTATTAATTAAAAAAGTTATTTATAAAATATATAAATGAAAATCATTTTAAATATTTTGTGATTTTACTTTCATATTTTCTTCATTTAATTATAGTCTTATATCTAGAGCTACATTTTGTGTATTTTGTGTATTCTATTCGTTGTTATAACACATTACCTTAGTGAAACAAGTTAAAGATAATTAATCTTTTATAACCTAAAATCATTTTCGATATGGCTGATTAACATAATAAGGAATAAAGAACATCTAAAATATTTTGATATGTGACCTATATTTTCTTGATTAAATAATAATTGTTTGAAAAGTTAACATATTGAGAAGTAGGTATTTTCTTAGATAGATTGGGCTAGTACTATGTAACACCAAGGTTATCTCTAGTATGTTGCCTTAGAATAACTAGCTTATTAAAATTTGTTTAAATCAGATGTAGAGTTGTTATACAAACACAGTAATGTATATTAAATATCCAATACAGTTTAATATGCAATTTGCATATTATTTTGTACACTTTTTTTGTGTTTTTTGGTAGTTTGCATATTAACTTCAAGTTATGGGAAAGTTCTTTTTCTTATGAATTATCATAGCAAAACATATTAATTATGTAACACAAACTAAAGAAATTGGACCAACTATCATTTCTTTAACATTTTGGTTATATATTCAATACTAGTATACGGCTTTAGATAGAATGGTTGCAGTACAGTGTATTGTTTCTACAGTATGTTCATGTGTTACCAATGTTATCTAAAAACCAACTAATTTTACTTATGATTCTGTAGTGCTATCTATAAGTTCACTTTTAAAACTTGATTATATAGATTGCAGCTTTAAACATGAATTATAATACCCCCAAAATAAAAATTACATTATTGTTAGTTATTATATAAATCCACTGGGAGCGCTCTAAGATCATAGATATTAGTGGAGAACATCCTTGCTTAATTTTTTCTCCTTTCATTTTGCAACCATTCTATCTTAATCTGTGACTAGTATATAATTATATGTTTGATAATATTGATACTAATTTATTTTTATACTTAAGGGTTAACTCATACATCTATTTATAAACAATTAAGATATCATATTTATGTATGTTTTTAATTAATGTAATACAAATATAAAATTAATTATATATTATTAGTCATATCTCTTAACTTAGTTATTTTATTATCTTTTTTTACAGAAGAATGGTCGTGCTCCAGTTCCTGTTATAATAGCGGATCGTTTAAATTTTGATCCACTAAAATTTAAAGTTATAGTTTACAATGGAGACAAAATAAGATTAGTACCAAAAGATATAAATTCATCCAATAATATCCAACTTGAAAATAGAACACAGCCCACTGTTGATAAAATAGAATCATTTTTATCTTCTGAACAAGAAAAAAGTGTATGTAATAATCATTATTTACACTTATATACAAAATAAAATATTGATGATATTTGCTAGTTATGATATTCAGTACATTTCTAATTATTTTTAATTATTTTAGGTTCAATCACTATTACAACCATCAATAAAACTTGCAGTTAATGATGAAGAGAATAAAGAATCATTGATCGTTGATAAAAGTAATAACTCTGTCTATTAATTAACAAATATTTAATTAGGTTATGATTCATAGATTAGAGAAGGTAATAGTGTTTTCTGAAACAAATTTAATAACTGATCTGATGTTTTTAGTTAGTCGGATCCATGATCAGATATTATTATTCATTATCTGATATATACATTGACTTAATTCATGTAACTTTATGACTATAGAAACATCTTCCATTTCTGTAAAAGTGATGTATTCTTTATAATGAATTTTTTAGAATAATATTGAATTATTTTTTGAACTACCAAGTTAAATTACATGTAAAAAAAAAAAAAAATAAAAAAAAAAATGTATAGTTACTAAGTAAATACTAATTAATGATACATAGTTCAAATAAAATAAATATATTTGTATTTATATTCACTATATTAATTATCACATTTGACATGCAACAAGACTGTGCTATATTATGAGAAGTAATTAACTAGCTATGGTTTGAATTAAAATATTAGTTGAAACAGATGTAAAATGAGAATCACTATCACTTGTAATATATAAATATGTAGATTATTAAATATTTATCAGAAAACTTAAACCATTATCTATCCTGACTTGCAGCTTCAATTGCATGATGAAAGTAAATTTTCATAATAAATCATATATTGTAGTGACTTATTTTTGTAATTTTTATTTTAAAGTTTTATTTGTGCCCATGATTATAGTAAACAATTTACTATCTTAAAATCATGTTAACATGCCTAAACAATAGAGCTATTATGCTGAAACTGTTAAATGAAAGTGTTCAATATTTATGGTGTCTATTAGTATGCATTCCAAACACTAGTCTGGTCGTTTTATTTGTATAGTATAAGACGCTTATTGGTTTTGTTATCATTAAAATAAAAATATTATACTTAATGCCTAATGGTGCGTTTAAATTTTTAATTAATTATTTTGTTAATGTTTGAACAGTTATAAAATATTTATGATTAAATTGTTGATTATTTATTAGTTTACTATTTAGATTATAAAAATAAGTAATCTATGATGAGATAAACTTGATCCAAATTATTTTGTTTCGGTTGGTTGTGTTCATAGTATCCATATTCCATAGTTTTTCTGTAATATTCACAAATCACAGTATTGGATTATAATATTATTCAACCTGTTTTAATATCCTAAATTAATTATTTGAATAAAAAACTGATAACCAATATACTATTAGTACCAATATAGTTATTGGTATCTCAGTATCTGTTGACCTAAATTAATTTCATTTTAGATTACTAGTATTTATTGTTTTTTATTTTCTTCGTTTTATTATGTAACATTACACTAATATTTTTACATGATTTCATTACTGTATACAATTTAAAAATAATATGTTTATTTTCCTTATTTTTTAGACCATGATTTTATACCACTCTTGGATACTTTTTCAACTAAAGAAAAAGTGGCTATCAATGTTTTGGATAGCATGTTAACCAAATCGAAACTCAACAATTCTCTTCAAAACCATGAAGGTATAAATTAGGGTTATTACCCTTGTGTATATAAACCTGATACTTCATTTTCAAAATATATTTGATTACTTAAAATTTCATATAATAAAAAAAGTATTTAATATTACATTTTTACATCTATATATATATATAATATTTATTATATAACTATTACATGTTACAAGTTTAAATAATCTAATTCAATGATTCTTTAAATTACTCCTAATGTAAGAATGATGCTTGAAAATTTGATTTTTGTTTTATAATATTTTTTTGAGATATTTTTTAAAAAATAAAATTAGAAGACAGATAAAGTTCTCTTCTACTCTTTTATTTAGCAAAAGTGTGTTAAATTTTTACCTACTAAATAATGTACTTGAGAGTTTGTCCTGCTCAAAATTATTTTATTGTTCTTAACTGTAAAATCTCATTATTATTCAATAACCATTGTTGGTATAGTCGGCACCATTTTTAAATTCTTAGAATAAGTATCAAACATTTTAATTCTTTTCAAAATTGTATTAAAAATTAAAATTTTATCATAATATTCCTTAATAGCAGGTGTGAGGTGATCTCTAATTTTATTCTAAATTTATTTTAGTTAAATTATAAATTGAATCAAACACTATTATTTTTAATAATATTTATTTTATATATATATTTAGTTATAATAATCTTATTTTCAAAAAAATCATCAAACATGTTTTCAAAGATAAGCGAGCCCATATTAATTTGTAAATTAATTATTTTCTATTAAAAATAATATAGTTCATTAAACTAAAATAAATTACTTCCAAATTAAAATGAACAAATAATTAAGTACTTAATTCTTCATTAATAATATGTTTAAATTATTTTCGATCATTCATTATTTGACACACAAGTTTTTAGTCTCACTTAATTACGTAATTAGTATTCAAATTGTTATTAATTATAAAGCGAGCTTGTGACCACAGTCGCGTCTTTGTAAAAATAGATTTTTTTCTTTGATACTTCAAAATAGTTAATATTATTTTTGTAGCTATAAATTTATTTATTGATTATTTATTCTTATTCTTCTAATATGTTGTATAGCTGCCTCCATGAGTTTTTTTTATAAAAAAAAAAAAAAATTCTTTAAATAATGGTTTATTTTCTAATCAAAATTGTTTTATGTTTTTATGTCTAATACTATAGACTATTTGTAACATCACAACAAATCATTAGGATTTATAGTCAATTTCCAACTTTTTGAGGCATGTTATTTTTTTTTTAAAAGGCTTATTTTATAGTTATTTAATAACCATGATTTTATGATTATAATAATTATAAAACCAAAGTAAATGGAAAATTACTTTTACTAATGGATATAAAATTGAATGTAAGAGTTATGTGCTCAAAATGGTTGATTACAACTATTTATATAATTGGTTATAATATTTTAATTTACATATTCATATATTAATAAGTTAACGTATTGTTAATTTTTATACTTCTTTGTATTGTGTTGGAAATTGTATTCTTATTGTATATCATAATTTCCCTTTTGGAATTTTATTAATTGAAAGTAAATAAGTAAAATTTTTTTTTTAATTATTCAAAAATAATATACCTGCTTAAAATAGTTACTGTATTTTATTTTATTTTTATTTATGCATAACACATGTACTAGTATATATATATATATATATACACACATGCATTAATATAAAATTAAAATGTCTTTAGTTCTAATAATATGATTTTGGTTTTTAAGGTTAAATTTATTTTCATTAGCTAACATATAGTTTTATATTTTAATGGTTCCTACAACTTCTTCCTGCGCCATCTACATATATATTTTGAGCTTAAATATAAATTAGAATTTATTTTATACATTATATGCTAAGTCTTCATCTTATTATTATTTATTTTTTATTATTTTGATTTCCAACTTAATATATCTAGAATTTAGTTCTATCTCTATATTTAATATATCAAGTATCATGAATTTCAGAATTCATAGATAGTAGGCTAATGCTGGAGGAAGATTATTGTAAAATATTGTGTACAGAGATTGGATGAAGAGATACTAATGCATTTGTAAACTCAACTTGAAATAATTTTAAAACTTAAAATTGTATTATATTGTGTCATTCTCGGGAGATATAGTTAATTTCATACAAGATTACAACGAAACGTATTATTATGTTTAAATATAAATTATACAACACTACTAGTATGTTATATTTGCATTAATTAATTAAAGACCTCTGTGGTGACCAGTGTTTATTAGGTGGTGTCAGTCTACATTAGTCCGTTACTCCGAGTCAACTCTATATACACCTTTTTAGTTAAGTCTCACTGCATAGTCGTCTGCTGTGGTATTTTCTAAATGTGAATTGTAAATGTATACCTAAATTATATATTATATATAAATTTTATATTAATATAATTCATTTGTTGGTACTTTTGAATTTACTATAGGATTACTGTATTTCAATATTTCTTTTAGTAAATTATTTATTCTTAACATATATACTATTTTTTTTTATTGTAATATTGTGTACTTAAGATGTTTGTTTCTTAAATTGATGATATTATTAGTTAATTAACTTTCTGACATGGTTTTTACAATAGGTAGTTGCCTATTTTTAATTTAGAAAAGGAAATGGAGAAACTGCCGTTAAATAGCTATTAATTATTATATTATTATGTTATATGAAAATATTATCTTTTATATACCATACTATTATGTATTAAATATGAATACAAAAATAGTTGCTATAACTTAGATTTGAATTACTTAAAATTATATGAATAAAATGTTAGCTTGATTTAAATAATATTCTACTAAATAATTAAAAGAATTGCAAACTAAACTAAACTTATTAAAAATACTTAATATCTTGGAGATAATAATATCTTAATATCTTATTTTGTTTTGTTTTATCTAAATTAAATGCTTATAATATCAAAAAAAAAAAAAAAAAATATATATATATATATATATATATATATATTCGTTTGATATTCAATATTTGTTCATAGAAATTTAATACTTTTTGTGGCTATATTTACATGCACTTGAAATGCAATTCACAAATTCATAGCTATTAAATGTAATACAATAATGCCAAGCATAGTAATAATTATTATTTTGAAATAATCTATAATTTTTTTTAGTGATAAGATTATAAATAAATATATACTTAACTGGGGTATTTATGATCCCTGTTTAGATTTGGTGTGGAATCTGTAAATATTTATTTACAATGTTAATACATTGATGATAGCTAATTAATATAATTTTTAATGAAAGTTATTTATACTATTATTTTGATTTTAAAAGTTAGCTTTTATTTTATTTCAAATAAACAAAATATTTTTGTTTCCTATTATAATAGTATTAAATAAAATATTATTCTTCATTATCAGTAATAATATTAAATACTGGATACTAATATTGAATTAATGTAATATTAAATAATGGTAAATTGGTAATATTATATCGATAAGTATGTTAACATTATTTGTATTTAAACAATTAATTGTCATTATATTATTTGTATTTATGTAGTTGTGAACAAACCTGTCATTTCTGTTGTCGTAAATAATGATACCTCGGATTTCAATTATGTTGCGGAGAAGAGCTCGATTGAAAATTCTGTCTGCAATGAGATTTGTGATGATAAATCTAATAACCAACAAATATCAATTGATGATTGTAAGTTTGATAAAATATTTATTTGGGTATAGTTAAATTTTAATAGATATGTTTATATTTATTTCATACATAATTGGCAACACCACTAAAATGCTTAATTATTATTATTTTTAAAATATTTTATGTATATAACATACATGATAGGTGTTACCAACTTAATCATTAAAATCTTTAAACTTTGTAATATAAAGATTATTAGGAATGTTATTAATAAATGTTAGTCTTAGAACCTTCAAGGTTATACCAAGCTGACCCATAAGAGAGCTTTCTGTGTTTGAGCGTGTTGATGACTGTCAGCAGAGTGCTTACTAGAAGCTCAAAAGGGTATTATTATATTCATAGAGTCTATAGTATAACATTTATATTTTAAGAAAGAGGACAAGTGTTTTATTATTATTCATAAGTTGACTGCAATGTTTTATCCAAACAGTGCGGACCTGATATGTTGTGTTACAATATTATAAAATAATAAATTCAGTTACAGAAATGATAATTGATAACATACAATATAATTTTTTTTTTGTGAAGACTCCATACTCTAATGTCACTAGTGCGTCTGAAATTTTTTTGTTGGAGAGGGTGGGGGAGAAATTGTTAAGCATATTCTGCCATGAGCGTAAAATCTTATCTTAGATTATTAGTTTTTAAATATAGTTATCGCCGTGATAACTCGGATGTGAAAGCCAAAACCTATAAGGGGGTCTTAGCACTTGAAATGCAATATTCTGCTGGTTTATGCTCGTAATTATCCTCAAAATAATAAATATTTGTCTACTATAATAATATAAATTTATTTTGTTATTGTTATCTAGTTTTTATTTAAATGCATAATTATTTTAGTTGTTAAAGGTCTATTTTATCCGTTTTACTATTCATAGATTATCATTTTCATATTTTTACTGTTATAATTTGTCAACATTTGAAAGTTAAGAACTATTTGTTATTTAATCTTTTATTATTTTCTCAAATTAGTAGATAATTTATTAATATAGTTCTATAAAAACGGTTAGAAATTCATTATGTTTTTGATGTTGTATACCATTTTGTAGTCTGCTTCAATCATGTTTGTTAATAGAAGGTGAATACATAAATAATATTTTAAGTAGTATTTCAATACTAAATGTTTTACTTTTCAATGGATTAAAACTTGAGGTAAAATAAGATTGTAACGGGTTTTTTTTATACTTATTACGGTATTACTATCGTTATATATATATAAATTAAGTAATTTATTTAATTTGGATTAAAATTTTATTATTATTACTAGCATCTACAATAATCAACAGACGTTAAATTTTTTGTTTTTATGATATTTAGCATATTGGTTATCTTTCTCAAATGCAGTATAGTTAGTAAAAAAAAATATACTTTTGTTCATTATTCAGTACAATACAAATTAGGTTTGTTTACAGTATTAACCCTGTATAGAGCACAAGATAAAAAATTAATAATAATAATATTTTTTTAAATCGTGTAGTAAATAGGAAAAGTGAGCGATGACAAATAGTTGTGGAAACCCTGATGAAATTCGGTCACCCGGAGCATAAGTATCGCGGCTCACTTTTCGCTGGCCATACTATAAATAGAGAAATGACAATAAAAAAAATTCAATATACAATTTTCTGTGTTTAATGATTTATTGATATTTGCGTTGGTGCACTCTACCGATTAATTATTGAAATTATTTAAGATTTTAATTTTTTTGATTGGAATTTATTTACTCCAAGGCCCTATAAAAAGTTTTAAAAGTTAAAATGTTTATTCCAGATTTTACATCCAATAATAAAACTATCTCAAATGAATGTAGTCCTTCTGAAATGTCAGATTTATCAGAAATAACAACCACGACAAACAATAAGAGGAAAACAAATGACTTTGAAGAAGAAATTATTGATGGTAAAGTTAAAATATTGATTTAAGTTATTTTCCATGTATTAAAATTAATTATTAGAATTATTTTATATCATATGTTCTAGAATATGATGGTATAAAAAAAATAAAATTTCTTAAGAAAAATTTGATTATAAAACATCCTGACGATGATATCAGTGACTCTCATTTAGGTAAGTTAATTTTAATTAATATTCTTATATAACATTAGTATCAATGACCATAAATAACCTGATTTCATTCTTCAGTTTTGTTACATAGATTATTGGATTTTTTTTGTGTATTATATTTTAAATGCAAATGTTTACTATAGGTATTTAATACAAAATAAAAACGTTTTCTTATAACTTATTTTCAGATCTTGCATCTGATAATAGTAGTTTTGGTTTAGTGAAAAAAAATCCAACTGAAACTATTAGTTCATCAATTCAAACAACTACATTAATAGATAACCATGAAAATAAAAATACTACTAATGGTAAGAACAAATTTTTTTTTAAATAAATTATTATAAATAGAAATAGGGTTTCAAAATTTTATGAAATTTATTTTCTTGAAATTTTTAATTTCAATAAAAAATTAAAAATAATTGTTATTGTATTTAAAGTTTATAGTGTTAGTTATATGTTTATTTTATGAAGCAAAGAAAATATGTAAAATATTTATATGTAATGTAAATGTTATTTAACAAATCTATAATATAACAAATTTAAACATAGCCTTTAAACTTCCAAGTTCAAATTTTATAAGCTCAACATAAAACATATTTTAAAACTGGTATAAAAAATAAAACTTTTTTTTTATTATTATTATTTCCTTCTTATTTATTTAGGTACTTTATATTGTCAATTGTTTCATAATTATTTAATACTATATTATCTTTATACAATTATAAATTATAAAGTATAGTAGTACAGTGTTATATATTTTGAAGTTGATATTTTCATATATAATAATTAGATATTATAATATAACTATAAACTTAACTTGTCTTATTAAAATTTTCTTAATCATTAAGCATATTTTTGTATAATTATGTTATTGATTTTTATGATTTTAATGTATAAGTGGGTTTTACATGTATTGAGTTCAGGCCAGAGAAAGAAAACAAATGATGTTTTGTTTTGAGATTAATATAGTAAATTGATTTTACGGCTTAGGCTTTTTTGAACTTAGTCAACGGTCTAAGTCAGAGATTCCTAACCTTTTTTGACTCACGGCACCCTTAGTCATATTCTAGAACTTCGGAAGCACCCTATTGACAACTTCGGTTTTATTTAACAGTGTAGAAGTATAAACAAAAGTAGTAAGATGTAGATATAATATACTATATACACATATTATATTTTATAAAACAAATTATTACATTGAAAATTAACTTTTTTATTTTTAGTTTTAATTACTATTGCATAAATAAAATAATAAAAAATGCATTTCAAATAATTTCGCAGAACCCTAAATAACGTTTGTGGCACCCTGGATGGGAATCTCTGGTCTAAGTTATATGAGACTGAGTATAGGTCACTTAATCCAATTTCTCTGAATTTAATTAATTTCAACAAATCACATATCACACATTGAAAAATGTATAAAAATATATTTTAAATAATTAATTGGGTATGTAATTATTATTTTTAAATTTAGATCCAATAGTAAATATGCTTATTTTTTTTCAGAAAATGTCAGATTGTCAATATCTGATTTAGTATTAAATAATAAAGACAAATTGAGTGATAGGGTGGCAAAAGCTAGTGGGGATATAGATTAATTAGAATAATTATTTTAAAATTATAGTATATACCACTGACTTAGAATATTTTAATATTATTTGTTTTTAGGTGATGTTAGTATTGAAAGATCAGATGTAAATTATAAAAATAATGTTATTGTTGAAGACCCTGTCCTAAGTGACACTAGAGTTTCACCATGCAAGTCTACTTTTGAAAAGACAGTTAATGATTATCTAAATAAGACTGAAGGTAGTATAATTTGCTGCTATTATTAGTATTCAAAACTGGTTATACTTTTTAATAATATTTTGATAAATCATTTTTTTTAAATTAAATACTTTAATTTTTTTTGAACTATTACAGTTGACGATACTATTCAATTAGAATATTGATTTGCTTATTCTATATTTTAATAGAATAATATAAATTCAAATAATTCTTGATGTACACTCGTGTTATATCTTGTAATAAATAAATTTAATTTTAACGTTCAACAATTTTATCATTTTAATTATTAATTTATTTTTTACCTGCACCATTAATTTAATTGATGCTTGTTCTGTGACACTTAAGCTCTTCTAGACAAATAGTTTTTGAATTTGATTAACCCATCATTTGTATCGTGGTAAGCGAGGCACTCACCTCATTAGTATTTTGAAAGTCACTTGCTTATTAATTATTTGATTCATTTGTAAAAAAAATATTTTATAATTATTTCTTGATTAGATATCAACATGCAATGTTATTAGTATTCATAAAGTGAGCATTGCAAACCATGTCAGATCACTCAGGCCAAGATAAATGATAATAATAATATTATATATATAAAATTATTAATTAATTTTTATTGTTCAAAATATTTATATTTAAAAAAAAATTTTAGTAAAAGATTAAAATATAAACAATTTGGTGTTTGTTTCAATATTCTATATTTTTTTATATAATAAATGATGTTGAAAAAATAACGAGGTGAGCACGACTCACTCAATATCAATGGCGGGATTCTGTATAGCGATGCCAATGATGGGTTAAATAACAAATTGGCATAATTAAAATTGTTGACTTTATATTAATTGTCTTTTCAGAAGTTGAAAACTATGATTATTCTAAAGTTAAAGAAACTAATCAATTAAGGAGTAAATATGCCAATGAAATAGTGGTCAAAATACAATCAAGTGACGATCAAAATATCTTTCCTAATGGTACACTAGAATTTTATAATTTTTTTTATACAACTTTTATATTATTGCATTATTCTGTATAATTACACACTGTAATATTATAAAAATTACAATTCTATAACGATATATATTTGTATCTACTATTTAGTTGAGTATGAAAATGTTACAACTTCTAATGAGGAAAATGAAATACAAACTGGTAGTCTACAAGATTTTACTAATTCAATGAGTGTTTCTATAGCAAATGAGGTTACAAGTGAGTATAATAAGATAGTATATATTTAGTAATAACAGTGTATAACTAAGTAATATGATTACTTTTAATCTTTTTGTTAATTATATCAAGATATTTTATATTTGGACATATTTGCGGTTTTTATTCTATTTTTAAATAATTTATTTTTGATGAATTTTTCTGAAATTGAATTTATTTATTTGAATTTTAGTTGCTAAAGAAAAAAAGATAAATGTAAATGAAAGCAAACTAATAAAAGTTACAAAAGATTTAATTACAGAAGAGTTAGAGCCTGAAATAAACTATGGTTGTATTAAAAGTTAAAATATTTTAATACATATTAAACTAATTCAAAATTTTTATTTATTATTAGTGCACATTGATAATTTTCACGAAGAGATTGCAATTTCTAAAATCGAGAATCAATTAATGTTGGATGATCAGCAAGATTCAGTTAATTATAACACTGATTCAGTTGGTGATAAGTCGAGTAAGTGTGTTGTATATAAATCCTTAATCTATGTAAATCATATTTAAATAAATAGTTAAAGTTTATTAACAAATTATATATTTATTTTTTTTAATTGCCATCTGTCTTTAAATTAAACTAATTCAAAATTTTTGTTCATTATTAGTACAAATTGATGATTTTCACGAAGAGATTAAAATTTCTAAAATTGAGAATCAATCAATATTGGATGATCAACAAGATTCAGTTAATTTTAATACTGATTTAGTTGGTGATAAGTCGAGTAAGTGTGTTGTATATAAATCCTTAATCCCTTTAAAACATATTTAGAATAGTTAAAGTTTATTAACAAATTATATTTTTATTTTTATTTTTAATTGCCATTTGTCTTTAAATTAAACTAATTCAAAATTTTTTTTGATTATTAGTACCAACTGATGATTTTCACGAAGAGATTACAATTTCTAGAACCGAGGATCAATTAATGTTGGATGATCAACAAGATTCAGTTAATTTTAATACTGATTCAGTTAGTGATAAGTCGAGTAAGTGTGTTGTATATAAATCCTTAATCCCTTTAAAACATATTTAAAGAATAGTTAAAGTTTATTAACAAATTATATTTTTATTTTTATTTTTAATTGCCAATTGTCTTTAAATTAAACTAATTCAAAATTTTTTTTTGATTATTAGTACCAATTGATGATTTTCACGAAGAGATTACAATTTCTAGAACCGAGGATCAATTAATGTTGGATGATCCACAAGATTCAGTTAATTTTAATACTGATTCAGTTGGTGATAAGTCGAGTAAGTGTGTTGTATATAAATCCTTAATCCCTTTTAAACATATTTAAAGAATAGTTAAAGTTTATTAACAAATTATATTTTTATTTTTATTTTTTAATTGCCAATTGTCTTTAAATTAAACTAATTCAAAATTTTTTTTGATTATTAGTACCAATTGATGATTTTCACGAAGAGATTACAATTTCTAGAACCGAGGATCAATTAATGTTGGATGATCCACAAGATTCAGTTAATTTTAATACTGATTCAGTTGGTGATAAGTCGAGTAAGTGTGTTGTATATAAATCCTTAATCCCTTTTAAACATATTTAAAGAATAGTTAAAGTTTATTAACAAATTATATTTTTATTTTTATTTTTTAATTGCATTTGTCTTTAAATTAAACTAATTCAAAATTTTTGTTCATTATTAGTACCAATTGATGATTTTCACGAAGAGATTACAATTTCTAGAATCGAGGATCAATTAATGTTGGATAATCAACAAGATTCAGTTAATTTTAATACTGATTCAGTTGTTGATAAGTCGAGTAAGTTTGTTGTTTATGAATCTTAATCCCTTTAAAACATATTTAAAGAATAGTTAAAGTTTATTAACAAATTATATTTTTATTTTTTTTTTTTAATTGCCATTTGTCTTTAAATTAAACTAATTCAAAATTTTTTTTGATTATTAGTACCAATTGATGTTTTTCACGAAGAGATTACAATTTCTAGAACCGAGGATCAATCAATGTTGGATGATCAACAAGATTCAGTTAATTTTAATACTGATTCAGTTGGTTATAAGTCAAGTAAGTGTGTTGTATATAAATCCTTAATCCCTTTAATACATATTTAAATAAATAATTAAAGTTTATTAACAAATTATATTTTTATTTTTATTTTTAATTGCCATTTGTCTTTAAATTAAACTAATTCAAAATTTTTTTTGATTATTAGTACCAATTGTAGATTTTCACGAAGAGATTACAATTTCTAGAACCGAGGATCAATTAATGTTGGATGATCAACAAGATTCAGTTAATTTTAATACTGATTCAGTTGGTGATAAGTTGAGTAAGTGTGTTGTATATAAATCCTTAATCCCTTTAAAACATATTTAGAATAGATAGTTAATTAACAAATTATATTTTTATTTTTATTAATTGTCATTTGTCTTTAAATTCAGTTATATCTTATATATTTTATTTCCTTGTTTCTAAATTTCATTCGATTCTTTGTAAGCTATAATTTGAGACTTTTATTGCCATGAATTGAAAAACTCCTTAAATAAAATAGGAAATACAAATTTAATTTTAAAAGATGTGTCTCAAAATGGAACAAATTTAGATGTTACTGAAAATAATGCATTATTTGGTAATAAAATATTTATAGAAGATACCTATTTATTTTTAATTATTTTATTTTAAGCAGAAACCAATTATTTTGAAGAGGCTATGACTTCTAATCATAACGAACAATTAAGGTTTGATGATCAACCAAATTCAAATCATACCGATGGTAATGATCCAAGTAAGTAATTTTTAAATAGTTAGGTTAGGTGCTTTTGGTTTTTTTATAAATCCCATTTTGTATGTTTAATGATAAGTTTTATGTGTTTATTTTATATTATAAAAAGTATTAAATTATGACTTATAATTTCTACAGTATTACCTAATTTAGAATTAATCCAACTATATATTCCAAAAATAACCTGTTATTATTTTTTTTAAAGAGTTAGTTTTTTCAGTGGCGAGGTGAGATAAAATTTATATGTGGATGAAGTAGACTTAAAGAGACCCTTTTTAATATTTTTAGTAAACATTTTTTAAGTAACAAAGGATGCGAGACTTTGAGGTGCGAGATCTTAGGCAATGGCCCATACCGCCCACGCCTAGTGCTGCCATTGAATCTTTTATCATCTCAACATTCATTAAAATTTCAATATTAATATTTTATTTTCATGTGCATATGTTAATGTACCATACCAACTTTATCTAATAGCAAAGTGGGTAACTTTGTAGAAAAACAATAGATATAGTAATACGTTATGGTAATAAAATGTATTGTATACTACTTCACTCTTTTACTTAAAATGCTCATTAATAAAAATAATTTGTTTAAATATTTAAATACATATATATTTTTATATTTTATATACCTATTTTTTCAAAATAAAGAATCTATTTTATGGATATTAAAAAAAACATTTAAATTAGTTTTTTTCAAAAAATGATGTGTCATTAACTAAAATCTATACAAGATATTTAAAAATCACAAAAATTGATTGAGCTTTATAAGTATTTTTTGTTAGTAAAATTATTATAGGATGTTTTTTTTTTACTAGACAGTACTAATTAAATGTATACATATTTAAACATTGAAAAATGTCATGTTATATATTTGCATTAAATATTTCAATTTTCTTAACATGTTCACTGCCGGCGTCAATATGTTGTTGACACACACACATTCGCTGGTGGACGCTGTCAATACGTAGTTGACACCAAGACTATACATTTGTAATCTATTATTGCGAAGTCAGTTTTTTATCAGATGTTATATATTTTTCTTATTTATTATTAACATGAATTGGGCGTGTGATGCTAGTGTCAACGTATTATATATATTAGTATATATGTCTTAAATTTAACCATTCTAGTAATCCTGTATAATAAGTTTGAATGCATTTTTTTTCTATATTAGTTTAATTGTACAAAAATTCTCAATGTGTTCATTTCAAAACAGTACAAAATATTGTGGCCTTCAGACTACTTAAAACTTTTAAAAATAAAAATTATACACTTTATTAAAAATATAATTTTTGTCCATAACATTTTGAAAGTAATAAATAATATAAAAACATTATTACAAGATTGTAAAAATAAAATGTTAAGTATTCAAAAATGTTTATATGTCTGTAAATGTTATCAACTTAAAGTTTGATTTAATATTCTTTTTAATTATAACTTAACTAGAACAGATAAAGATTATAGCTTATAAATTTAAGAGGCAGTATTACAATTTACATTTTATTTATTAATTTCTAGTTGGTAATGATCAACCCGAAGAAGTTTTAACTGGAAAATTTGAGCAACATATAAGAAAGGATTTTCAAAGTTTTATCAACTCAATAGATTTTTCATCTTTAAAACTAAGTAAGTAATTTTTTAATATTAATAGTTCATTTTTGGACTTTCATAATTCGATTATATACACCTGATATATTCTGAACAATATAAACTATAATTATTTATTAAATAAATTATATTGATAAATTTAATTAAATTTAACAAAATTAGAATGTATTGGTTACGTTATTAAAAATTCAAATTTTCTAAAAAAGTGATATAATCTTAATAGTTTGAAATACTGGTTTTCTTAGGGTCAATATTTACATTAAAATAATTAATTTAATTATCACACATAAATAGTAGGTTTGATTAGATCCACTTGATGTAAAGTATCTTAATGAATAACTGTTAAGTTTCTGATTTAAAAGCTGTAGATATTTAACATGCCAATACTAATATCAGATATATACTCTACATTTTCTGTTACCCTTAAGATTGAATTATTGTTATTGCAAAACACAATTATTATGATATGCATTATTATTATTAAATTTAAAGATTACTAGGCATTCATAAGTGAAATGTATTTTAAATGCTTGTGGAACTTGTACTTAAATTGTCTATCTTATTTTTAAAAACTATTTTTTATTTTAAATATATTAAAATAAAATTAAAATTTACTAAGTCAATGTATAGTCTGTCCAGTGAGAGAACGCGCCGATTCGGCGCATCCTCCTGCACCTTCTTGCTATCGAAACCGGTATTCCTATGGCAGGGTGACGTTTGGGGATGCGCAGAAAAACCGATTTTGGTCGGTCTGCGGCGCGTTCTCTAGCTGGACAGAGTATAAATAGTTTTTAATTTTCTAAATTGGAATGAGGTTTTTTTATGGCAGTCTAATTATATTATTTGTTGAGCTTTCAGCAAAAGTTAATACTAATTACAATTATTCAAACGAATATTTTTTAAGTTTTTTAAAAAAAAAAAATATATGATTTTGTTACATTAAAATGAAAATAAAGTAGTTTTTACTTTATAAATATTTTTGCTATTTTTTTTTTTTTTTTTTATAAATGTTTGAAGTGTAACAAAAAGTTAAGGTATTTTGGATCTTAAGTTTTTTTAATGTTTATGGCATGAATACAATTTGTTGAGCTTTTTGGTCTACAAAACTTATTTTGTTTATTGACATTACCTTGGATTTCAATTTAAAGTAAAAATATTAGAAAATCAAAAAAATTCTACACTAATAAATTATACACCAGTCATTATCAATGTAATTTAGTTGTATTTCTTTCTATTTTAATATATATATATGATTGTTTTAAATATGTTAAAAAATTAACGAAAACCTTGAAAATTTAAATTTAAAAGCTTTTGATTGCATATAATTTTTTGTATTTATTTATTGATTTGCTACAAAGATTTTAAGTCAATCATATCATTTGTGTCAAGGTTGATTTTAATGTTTGGATTTTAGATTTTTTTTGCTACTCTCTACAGCTAAATTTTGTAAAACCAAATTGGATTAATTGAGAGTTTTAATTTGGTTTGGTAAAAAGTGAGCAATGCTGTTAAAAAAGCAGTGACTAAAAGTATTGGTGAATTAAAAAGATTAAGGAATATTTGGTATAATGATGTTTTTAGAATTGCTGTAGATAATAGTAGTAAGGCGAGAGACGATTTTATTAAAAACAACACTAAAGAAGTTTTCATAAGGTTACAGAAAAATTGCAAAAGCACCCTTCAAAGAGAAAAAAGAAAATTTTTTAGTAATTTACTACAAACTGCAGAAAATGACAATACACAACGTAGTACTAGAAACTATTTTAAACAGTTCAATCTGAAATGAAATGCAATTAGAGACCAAAACGGACAAATTTTAAATTAGCTAGAGTTGAGAGATGCAAAGGATATTTTGAGAACTACTAAATGGTATAATGCCAGATCAATCAGTACTGCATACTGAATATGAAAAAGCGGAACCACGTGCAGAGGATGTTAGTCTAGGGGAAGTGAAAATTTCAATATTCGTTCTGAAAAATTGGAAAGCGCCGGGTACCGATAATATTTCAGCAGAACTCATAAAATACGGAGGTGAGGAACTGCAAGTAGAAATCTTCAGATTGTGACAGCAAAATATAGGTAGAAGGACGAATACCGGATAGCTGGAATGAAATGATGCAATCATTATACTATTACACAAAAAAGGAGACAAAACAAAATGTGATAATTATTGAGGGATATCCCTTTGAACTCTGCGAATAAAGTCTTCGCTAGAGTGCTACTAAATCGCATTATCTATTTGTGGAGAATTGCATAGGATTCTACCAATGCGGTTTCCGTAAAGGACGTTTAACCACTGAACAACTATCCATTATAGGTCATGTAATTGAAGAGAGGTACGAATACAGGCAGAACATGTGGCAACTATTCATAGATTTTAAAAAGGCCTACGATAGTATTCATAGAGAGTCTACAATATTATGTATGAGTTCGGTTTCCTGAAAACATTAGTAGCACTAACTAAGATGTGTATGTAAATATGAAATACAGAGTGAGAACGCAAAATGTTACATCAGAAACTTTTACAGTAGAAATCAGAATGAAGCAGAGGGACGCCCTGTCCATAGTCCTTTTAAATCTCGCCCTAACCTAAAGAAGATAGTAAGGATACTACAGGACAATGAAGGTGGTTTATTAATTGTTCAAAACAAAATATGGCTCCTAGCTTTACCAGACAGCTTAGACATAATAGGTGATTTGCTCGCAGACACAGTCAACGAGGCCAGAGTGTTAGAAGAAGCAGCAAAAAAATAGACCTTGAAATAAATCCCGAAGAAACAAAGATAATGGAACTTATTGAGAGTGGGGAAGACCCCCATGAGATAAAAGACTTAATCTATGATAAAGTTAGCGATTTTAAATATTTAGGAGCAACTTTAAGCTCAAAGGATGACTGAGGAAATCAATAAGTATTCGGATAAATAAAGCCCAAAAAGTCTGTTACTTCCTGACAAAATTCTTAACATCCAAAATGATGTCTAAGAAAACTAAAGTAAGACTGTATAATGTATATGGCTATTATAAGATTGACTCTCATATTTGGCTGTGAAGCTTGGAAGATGACCAAACATACAGAGGGAAACTTGAGGACTTTCAAGAATAGAGTCTAGAGGAAAATATGTGGCCCTATCATTGATGAAACCACGGGGAACTGGGGGGGGGGCAGATATAACTACGAATTGTATGATTTGTTGGAACTACCACCAGTAACAAGCTTTATTAAGGGCCAACGGATACAATGGTTAATTCATATAATGAGAAGAGGGGAAAACGAATCAGTTAAAGTAGCATTTTGAGTGGAAACCACTAGTGAAAAAACCCAGAGGAAGAAGACCTAAGAAAAATGACTCCACGTAGTGGAAGACGACTTAAAAATCGTTTTGGTTGAGGATTGGAGAGAAGTAGTACAAGATACGAGTTAGGTGGCGAAGTGTACTGAGTAGTAATGGCGGCAAAAATTAAGTGAGTAGACAGGTCAAAATAAGAAGAAGAAGAGAGGTTTTAGATTGTAGCAGTTTTGGATATAGACTGATTTTTGATTGTTTCCTATAAATGGAAAGAGTGCTCTTCATTTGGTATTTAGTGCGAGCCGTTTCTGTTTAATATTTTCAGCCCAGGTAAGTTTTGTCTGTCTAGTGCAGTGTTTCTTAAATTTTTTTATTTGTAGATCCCTTTTTTGTGTCCATTTTTATTGGAGAACCCCTATGTTTTTTTTTAAAAAAAATGTTAACTATTTTTATTTAGCTTTCAACAATAAATTTGATATTTATAGAACTCCCTACTGTGATTTAATAGTTTTAATGCATAAAACATTTTTCACCGCCAGCCACTCTTAATTTTTAGTTAGATTTTTTAAAATAATTTTTTTGAAAATTTTGAAAAAAGCGCTAAGTTTCGTGGAACCTTAAAGTGATTTTCGCGGAACCTTAAAGTGATTTTCGCGGAACCCCAGGGTAGGAACACAGTTTAAGAAACACTGGTCTAGTGTAAGTATTTTACATTAGAGAAAGATGGGATGGTTTAATTTTTTTTAAATATATCGTAGGTGTTATGTTTTAATTAGTAGTGAAAGTGATATGGAAAGATTTTTGGTTATTTATTGTATTTTCCATTTGGAATACCAGTCTACAAGAAGATTTAAATTGTTATCTTTTAATTGTGGCTGGCAAGAAGTGCATTTTTGTCTGAAATATTATGCATTTGTCGTCAGTGAAGTCGGCTACAGATACATAGGGTGTGGTTGGTTGATCGGATGTGTATATATTGAACAATATATAGGAAGAAAAGATGGCGCCTTGGGCAACACAAGCTTAGATTGGAGCCAAATTTAAAATTTATAATCAACTTTTGTGGCAAAAAAAAATGTGTTTAATATATGAAATAAAAAATAAAATTATTTTTAGTTTATATAGTAGACCAGATTGTTAAATTATGTCAAAGGCATGGGACAACGTCGAGTAGAATAACATAGAAGTATGATTTATTTTCCAAAGAGTAGGCAATCGAATCGGTTGGGTGGTGTATTTGGTGGATAGTGGACTATTTGTTATGGTGACTGATTGCGCCTGGGAATGATTTGCTTATCGTTCATGACTTTGGATATGCGTTTCAAAATAATTTTTCACTCAATTATGCTAAAAATATTGACAAGCTTATTGGGCTAAAGAGGACGGAGTATCAGGAGGTTGATCAGGTTTAAGAACTAAAACTATAATTGATATTAAGCATTGAATAGCTAATATGAAAGTCTCGCGATAGAGTTTGAAACGTGAGTTAAGTGAATTAATGCAGCTTTTGGTAATTGACGAGCTACTTCGACTGTGATGAGATCTATCTCAAGTGGTTTTTTTTTATGAGAAGGAATTAATTATATATTGGACTATACCTGGAGAAAAAAGTTTTGGTGTAATATAATGTGATAAGGCTGACGGAAGTAAGTGTTCAATTGTTTTTGTTAAGGTATCATGTACAATGTGTTGGTAGATGCTTGAATATTCCTGAAAGATGAGAACAAAATAGTTGATGTTTTTTTCTTAATCTGGCTTGCACTATGTACTGTAGTGAGCCGATCCTGGTGAAGATGGCTCAACACGATTTAACGACGAAGTCCACTTTGTCGTCTATCTTCTTCGGAGAGCGTAAGAAATTTATAGTAAATAAACAACTCGGTTTTTATAAGTTTGAAAATCAAGTTATTTATTAACTGAGACAGAGTAAAATAATAATATTAACGACTAGCCCGATGTGTTGTTAAGTATAGAACAACGTCACCGGTCCATGCGTACTTGAGGCTTAACTATGTCTGAATCTTAATACTACCATAACCCTTTTTATATAAAACTAATCATGGACGTAGTCCCAGAATATACGTGTGTGTCATGGTAAACCGGAACACAAGTTTCGTGTTTACTAAGACACGATTATTGAATGCGTATTAGCTTTCTAAAAATTCATATAACTAGCTCTATAAATAATATAAATAATATACGTATCTTAATTCTACGAATTCATATAATAAGAATATAATACTAGATCTATAAATTGGATATATGAAGTTATTGCAATCAGTATCAGCTCAAAGGTAATAAAAATAAAGTAATAAAATAAAATAATAAAATAAAGTAATATGGTCGGATTACTACAGTACCATCAGTGTTTTTAAAAGAGTTGAGGGGTGGGTTTTTGTTTTAAGAAATTGTGCGTTACACTTATGAGCAAATTATATTTTTTGGGGAAATCCAGATATTAACGGATTTGATTCCAAGTTGTTGTATGATAAGTTTAAGGGACACATTTAGTTAATTGGGATTATTTTTGTTGAATGGAAGTCTTGTTCGTTACCATCGTGCTTTGGCTGGTTTCTTTTGGGTTATTAGTTCACAGACAGGGGTTGAAAAAAGGTTGGTTATTATTTTTTTTTGGTTGAATAATAGACTTTTGTTAAATAAATTTAGTTCTTTGATTTAGTATGTTGAGAAATTTTTCTCAATTCATTGCACCATTTATCAGTGATGGTTTACTAGGTTTAAAATAGGGTAAAGCAAAGAGGACTGTATAGTAGTTTGGCATGGGTTTAATAAGTGTTATTTTAGGTGATTTATGTTTGGTGGAACTCTAACTACAAATATATCAAGAATATCCAGACGTTTTCTTAATGACCAAGGCCAGTATGTTGGATTAGGAGGTGCTAGAATAGCTAATTATTTATTGTTTTTTGCTTTTAGTAGATATTTTCCTTTTGGGTTAGTTGTATGGCAGCACCATAATTGGTGTTTGGTTTTCAAGTCACCACCTATGATAAATTATTGACCGAGAGAGTTAAAAAACTTTTCAAATTGTGTATGGGTAATTTTGTGTTTAGGCTGGTAATATATCGCCACTATGGTTATTGTCACATGATTTAATTAAATGCTTATTACTTATAAAGAAAGTATTCTTTTAAATGGGAAGAGGTCTGAATTGTATGTGTGATCTTATAAGTATCGCTTTACTCACTGCGTGCTGGATATAATTGTGTAGATTGAAGACGAATCTTTCAAACTTTTTGTTCTTGAAACTTTTAGGGCTATTTTAATCTAACCATCGATTTGAAAACCCTACTACGTTCATGCGAAACATTATCATGTTATTTTAGATAACTTATAATTAAAATTATTTTAATTTCTAAAACATTTTTTTTTTACTTTCTCCGATCAGTTAAGTAACTATTTTTAAATTCTTACCAAAAATTAACATTATTTCGTTTTTCTTTACTTAATATAAATATTTATTATTATTTTATTCATTTAGTTTCATCATTTTCATCTTTATAACATTCTCCTCATCTTATTATTCGATAACATTGTACTTTGTTTTTGAATATTATAATTGTGTATGTATATATATATAATACATATACCTTTTTAGGTTATTGTATTAGTTCAATTTTTAAATTTACTAATATAAATTCAAGTCTTATCAAATCAATTAATATCAAAGATTGTTTGACAGGTGACCTGATGCGTTTAAATTTTAGTCGAAGAAATACTGAAAATGGTAAGTAGCATTGTTGTAATATTTATAATTTTTATATTAATAAATAAATAATATTATTTATGGGAATTTGTGATTGAATTATTCATTTATGATTTATTGTGTTTTCAATTAGAAATTTATTTTTAAGGTATAGTTTTGAAATTTTTTTCCAATTACTTCTAAGAAATGTTTAATTTTCAATAATTAAATCTAAATGAATGAATATATACATTACAAGCTGAATTACCTGTTGTTACCGGGTTAGATTAGAGTTGATTGGTTTAGTATTGGCAGGTCGGCGGCGTGGCGGGGCGTGGTTTCGGCGGTGGTGGAGGCGACATTAAAGGAGTAATTTGGGCGGCCACGTCTAGTCACCACGGCATGCCGTTTTGCGAACCTCGCCTACCGTTAAAATTTAACTGTTTTATGCTATTTTTACCCTTTAAATTGAGAATTTTGAAAAATCCTTTCTTGGTGCGCCTATACATAGTCATAAGTACATTTACTGAAAATTTCAAATAAATCGGTTCCATAGTTTTGGATGCACGTTGATTTCACCCTTCATATGTATATATATATAAAGATACATATTTGCTTTAAATATATTATCAATTGATCAATTAACTTCTTTGATAAATTATTATAAATTATGTTCAAAATCCTAAGAAAGTATTTTAATTTGTAACTAATCTTATCAAACATATACAATGAAAATAATACTAATAATTATTTGATAGCTGTTAGTAAAGTTGTAGGTTCTCTTCTTCAAACACATAGATTTCCAATAAATAATTATAGAATAATAATCGGTATTCTAGTATCTAGTAAACCTTCTAAATTGTCTTAATTTTTTTAATTGGATACTTTATAAATCGTTGAAATTTGTCACGGACAACTATATTAAGTGTACCAGGCGTATAAATCATTTTAATAATTCATGTTATGAATTTAATGTATCAAAAATGTCATGTATGTCAACTATTATGTTCTTAGTAGAAAGATTCATAATTAAATTAGAAGTAATCAATATTGTTACTTAGGTATTTCACTTTCTGTTAAATAACTTCCTAATACATTTAACTTAAATAAAATAAATACATTTAAAATAAAAAAAAATTATTTTTTTAAAATTGTTAATTTAAAAACAGATCTTAATTTAGATATTATATTTTTGTTGTTTGAATAAATTATAGAATAAAGTGTGTACCTTTTTATAAAATAGGATTTTATCTTGTTATATTATTAAATTTTTTAAAAATAAATACATTTTCATTTAGACATATTTTATTTGTTTTATGAATAGGACCCAACTTAAATGTTTCTATAAAACTGGACATTTTTAATGAATCTTGTAATTATCTTGATTGTAATCATGTTGATAATAATCAAGGTAAGTTTGAATATTTATTTTGAAATTTGATTTAACTCAAGTATATGAAAATAAAAATAAAATATTTTTTATTTTGTATAAATAATAAAAAAATCAATTAAAAATTAATTCGTATTAAGCAGAAAATTTAACCACCTCGCACCATTTAAGAATCCTCACATGCTGGACGCATACTGTTTTGTTGATGTTATATCATAAATATCTCTTATAAAATACTCGTATTAATGATATTGTATACAATATGTATATTGTATATATATATATATATATACTTTAAAATAAGTTAGTTAAAATATTAATAGGAAATTTTTTAATTAAAAACGAATTATTAGAAAAGAAAACCACATATTCTATTTACTGTATTTATAATTTTTTTAAGGTTCAACAAATAGCGAAAAATAATATTTTTATATCCTTATTACATGTTTGTCCCACAAATTGTAATATTTCATTTTTTTCTCAATACTTTTCTACCATAATTTTAGGTTAATAATATGTATTGAAATTATTTATGAATTCAATATACTTATTCATAAATATAAAAATATCATCTTATCTATCTTAATATTATCAGCTGTATACATGACGATCGCTGTTACTTGTCACAGTCAACAACTGGTGACCAATCATTATAAACTTGATCTCACCTAGGGTCTGATATTCCTGGCAGCTCGGTATGCATGCGTGAAATTAGTCATTATTAAGAAATGGAGTATCTAAAACATTATAAACATTTCAGAATTTTTTTTCCATAACCTTCAATCTTTTAAAACATCAGAAAAAAATATGTTTTTACTATTTTACATTTTAAATATTTCCCCTCCCCCCTTTTTAAAATCAATTTATAGGAAAATATTAAATAATTAATTTTAACTTTGTTGATATGTTTTAATATACTTTTTAGATAGTGGAGAAAATGGTTTATCTGAATTGGAGATCAATGAGCTACGTAGAAAATTGATTTTCTATCTTGCTGAAAAATCTAGGTTAAGAAACGCAGATAATTTGAATGGTAATCCAAGTTACTTATATATTGACATTTTTAAATTAATTTATACCAATAATTATTATATTCATTTTTGAATTGTTGTTAAAACTTTTTAGTAAAACAGTTAAATTCTTAGAATCCAGTTCACTCCTCACATTTCATTTAGGTTAAATCTTATCCTTAAAGTTTTCCGGTAAAACTTTAAAATATTTTTTATTATAGAGTGATTTATCAGAAAAATAGACTAAGTGAAAATATCATATTCTCTGTTGACTTTGTGAACTTTGTATATAATGATGTTGAACATTTTAAGACTAAAAAAGATTTAGATGCTTTTAATTGCCATGAAAATATTAGTAAAAAGAAACAAGAAAATTCAAGAGCGTTACTTGGCTGCTAACTTCTGCATATGGGTGTGGCTTTGCTTCGCTATTTGACGTACTTCCCGGTACTCGTTCTTATTCCAAATAGAGTATAGTTACCATTAAATAAACTTGTATAATGTATTTTATATTGATTAAATTATGTATACAATATACATAACACATAATACAAGAGATACAATATTTCATACATTAACTGTTAAAAAGAGTAGTCAACAATTTATTGTTTTTTCAATAAGACTTATTTTCCATATAAAAAAGTGTTTGATCTTGTAATTAAAGTATGGACTTTGCTTGATTAAATTACGAATACAGAGTATCGCTTTTGATCTCAATTTAATGATAAGGATTTTAGTTTTTTTGATATTTTAATCTTAAAGAGAGTTATAACTTTAGAAGTACGAAAAATATTATAATTTGAAAATCCCCATTATGTAAATTTGCTATTATACAGTTAATTATTAATATTGAACATATATCAAGTATAAATGTATATTTTATTTTTTTTTAAACCAATTTTAATTTTAATAAAATTCTGTATTTTTATAGAAGTTATTACTGATACCAAATTTGGAAATGATATAATAGTAGAAGGTACTATTAATTTTGAAGGTGTCTTTAGACTGCCAAGTAAGTGATATTATATTCAATACAGATATAATTAAGTTATAATCAATGAGATTTAATCAATTAAATTTACATCACATGATTTTCTGCTACATCATTCGTTATTATTTTCATACATTTAACTAAAAAGATGCAAGAAAATAATAAAAATTAAATTAAGAAATGATTTTTTAAATTTTTTCATATTATTTAGGTCCTGTGCTTAATGATAACCAGGCTTTAGAAGATAGTAATTTTTCTAATGTTAATATATATATTGAATCTTCTAATTTTAATCACCAGGGTTCAAGATTTAGACATTTTTAATATTGCTTTTATTATAATGTTCGTTAGAATAATTTCTTATTTCTAAAATTGTTTAACAAATTTGAATTGTATTAAATTATTCAAATAAAAATATTTTAGATATTTAGAGATTAAATTTTTTTAAGTATAAATTATTAATTTGTATAAACCTTGATTTTATTACTTTGATTTTTGTTTAGATATAATACAAATAACTAACACAATAATATACTTATATTTCAGATCTAATATCAGATACAAATTGTAATTCATCGTTAATATTATCAACAACACCAACAATAACAACACCGTCAATCACTTCTGATAAAAATCATGATGATGTAACAGCTAATATAGGTAATGTATTTTTAATTAAGTTAAATAAAATATGTACAATTAATTACTGTTGCTTGATCAACCCCCAGGTTAGGTTAGATCTCATTCAACCCATTTAGAATTTAGAATGGTTAGAAAGACTTATACTTGAGTTTCTCCAGTGTCAATTAATGTGTCCAGTTGCACTTCTATACTTAATTAATGCATTCATATTGAGTTTTATTTTTTATTTTTGGAGAATGATTATATAAAATATAAGTAAAAAGAGGATATAAAAATCCTCATTACAATTTTATATATTCTATAAAATTAAAAACTATTAATGTAATATACTAATATATGTTTTGACTTCCTAAGATTTATAGATTTATGTAATTTTATATGGTTCTCGACTAAGGTTATTAGACATTCAAAAATTAATTTGAGCACTATACCTATAAAAATCAATGTAATGTCAAAACAAACTATAATATTTGTTATTCCTATTAAAATTAAATAAATATTAAATTAATAAATAATGTTTATTGTTTTGATATTATTTATTGTTGGTTGAATTAAATTGAAAGTTAATTTTTTCATGGGAAGTAGGTATCAATTACTAAATTTTAATTCATATAATTAACTTGTATTGTAAATTAATCATAATATTAATTCAAGTTCATTTTTAATTTATACATAATTGCATTTTAGATTTCATTCCTAAAGAAACCCATGTACTAAATGAGAGTTTATCTTCCAAAACAAGTGAACCATTAATACCAACACCTGATCTGTTGAAAATAAATACAAATAGTTGTATCCAAAGTGACATTACTGAAGGTAGTAATCTATAATTTATTGATGTTATCAAATTTTTATTTGTGATTATTTATTTATTATTTTATTTTTGTCTTTAAGCAAACATCAGTTGTAATGTTAATAAATTATTGAAAAAAAATATATAATAATTAGGGATTTATTTAATTAACCTATATAATTTTTTTTTTTAGATTTGATCTCTAATGAATGTTTGACTTCAAATGAAATTATTAATCACCTTAATCATTTTGACACTAATATTTCAACAATATCAACAACTAAGTCAAATTCTATGACTTATATTAACCAAGAAGACAGAATAATAGAGGGTGAGATTTATTAATTTATATTGGGAATTATAATATGGTATTATGGGATTTTGTGGTTGACCTACAACTAGCTATATTGAATTGTGTTTCCTAGTTATTTGACTCTTGATTTAAAATTATTTTTGTGTAACATTCTTTTTCTTTTTTAAATGTATTTTATCTACCTCATGTTACTTATCATTTATTGGCAATCTATACATTAAACATAATTTTAACAATATAATATTTAAATATAAATACTCATTTATAATAATTAATAACTAAAAAACTTGTTGAATTGTTAGTCAATTTTTAATTTGTACATATTGTATTTAGATCTAATACCTGATATGGACCGTTCATTAAATAGGAGTTTTCCTCCCAAAACAAGTGAACCATTAATACCAACAACTGAGCTGTTGGAAATAAATACTGATAATTATCTTCTAAGTGACATAACTAAAGGTAGCAATTTTTTATTTATTGATGTTTTAAAAATGTTCAATTGTAAAAATTTGTATTTAGTTTTGTTAAATTTAGTTTTAATGTTAATAAATATTAATAAAAATAAATTGGGGGGGGCCTATATTAATTTATCTAAACAATTTTATTTTCAGATTTTGCTTTTAATGATTGTTTAACTTCTAACGAAAATATTAATCATCTTAAAACTAATGTTTTAACAATATCAACAACTGAGTTGGATATTAATGACCAAGAAGACACAATAAATGGTATGGTTTATTGATATTTGGAATAAATGATAATATTTTATTTATATTTCATATTAATTTATATTTTATGTATAGTATTTGACACAACTAAGAAGATTAATCCAGATGAAGTAGATGTTAATTTTATCACAGGTAATATTGATGCTGATTATGATCAAGGTGAGTAATCATAATATTCTTTTAATTGTATTTGTTATTATTTAATTCTTTATATTTGAAAGTCTATACTATTCTATTACAAAGATGATATTATAACACTATGCTTTTAATATTTATATTGTCTTTCTTTGTTAATTAGAAACCAACACTATATAATATTCATGTTTGTGATTTCAAAGTATTTAATTTTAAACTTAGTTTATAAATAAATCTAACTCAAAGTTTGTAAAATTCAAAAAATATTTCCATTTTTATTTTATTTAAATGATTTTTTATAGAAGAGTTGTCATTAGCTATTATTTATATAAATAATTGATTAATATGCAATTATTATGGTGTTTTTTTATATATTATATTATATATTTGAATGTATTTTATGTACAATGTTTGATAGATAATCACATTTGTTGTACTTTTGATTAATGATTTTTTTGATAATGTGCAGCAAAAAATTTTATTGATTGTTGTACAGTATTTAAAAAGTAAATAAAGCTCTAAATGTACATTGACTATTAAAGTTCTGTTCAAGCTTTGAATTATTTTTATAATTGTGTTAAAACATTATGTTTTAGATTTTACATCAAATGATAGTTTCATTTTAAACAATATCAATGATTTTGATACTGAAAGTTCTTCAAGTTCGTCAATGTCAAAAAAGAAAATAATAAATAAAAAGAAAGTTAAAGATCAAAAAAATAAATATATTGATGGTAGAGTTAATCTATTTATTGTTCTATGAAATATAATATTAATTTATATTGTTATTTAGGAGAAGATCATGTCTGGAAAGAAAAAACATCTTCAATTATTGACTCAACAAATAAGGATATCCTTAAAAAATACAAACCAACTAAGGGTAATAATTATTTATTTCTATGAATTGATAGTAACTAAATTAATTTTTACATTTATTTATTATACAATTTATAAGAGATAATGACTAAAATGAATCAAAAATCATTGAGAAACTTAAAAAACAAGTCTAATGGTATATATAAATTCTGATGTTTATAATAATTGTTCTCTCATCTTTTCAATAATTTAAAAATTTAATACAGTTTAAATTAATGTTCTTTAATTTTTTTACTGTACAAAATCATATTATTTTATTTATATTTTTATACAATTAACAATTTTAAAATCAATCACTTTTTTTCTAGAAATTAGCTCTAATGATAGTTTACCAAATTAATAATATTAAAACTTCTAGTTTTTTTATGCTTATCAGTTATAATCTTTCCATGAATTGAAAATCAAAAAATTAAAGACCTTACTAAAATTAAAAAGAAAAAAATGTAAAATACTGATTATTACTTCATGTTTAAATATTAATGTTTTAAAGGAGAAGACAACATCCAGAAAGTAAAAGCATTAACATCAACAAACGAGTCAAAAAATTATATTTATGAAAAAAACAAAGCAACCCCAGGTAAAGATTATTGATATAGACTATGATACTGGTTTTAATTAAAATATTTATTATATAATTTCTAGGTCTATCAGTTAGTTACTTAAACCAATCAAAACTCTTTGAAAGACTTCTAAAAAGCAAACAAAAGGATCTATTAATAAATTCTAATTCTGGTGATAATGATATGGTTGCTACGAATAATCAACAAGGTGTCTAATTTTAATAATTTTAGTTTTTTAGTTATTTTGTTACAATTCAACAAAAGTTTTAATTTTTATATTATTTATCATAAGTAAATAAGTGAGCTTTATTTTTTTTAATTTTAATTTCTCAGATATAATTAAAAAAATTCTTATTGTTTTTTTTTTTGCATCATTTAAAATTAATGGTTCCATTTGTGTAGTGAATTTCTATTAAATATATACTTACTTTAGCAATAAATTAATAGATTGTGTAGTTTAAATCAATATTGTATTTTGTTTTAGATCTTAGTTCAAATGATAGTTATGCATTTAATCAAATCGATGATTTCGAAACTGCGTTTTCTTCTAGTTCATCATTATCAACACACATGTCTAAAAAACAAAATAAATTTAAAAATGCTAAAAGTGAAAATGTTGATGGTACTATTTAAATAAACTTTATTATTATACTTATATTAATATATTTTTTTTTCAAAGATCATATTCAAAGAGTAAAATCACGTTCAACAACACCAATAATCAATTTAAATGTTCAAAATAAATATTATAAGAGTAAAGCAACTAAGGGTAATCATATTTTTTTTATGTTTTTGATAATATATAGTTTTACAATAATTTATGATTTTAAAATTTATTGTTTTAGAAGTTGATAATTTAAAAAAACCAAATGTTTATGAAAAATATACTAAAAACAAATCTAAGGACGTGAAAATGAATGCTGATAAATATAATTTTAAAGAGACAGACTATAACCAAGGTAAGCTTATAACTTATACTAAAACTTAAAAATTAAAAAATTAAACTAAAAATTAATTTTACTAAATGGTTTTTTTTTTTTAAATTTTGTTAAATATTTTTATTTCAGAAGTTACTTCTAATGACAGTTTTATTGTAAATGAAAATAATCAACCTGAAGCTTCAAATGTTACAAGTTCATCAACATCTGCAAAACTGGCAAATAAAAAGAAGAAAGTTAAAGAAAATAAAAATGAAATTACTGATGGTAGTGTTAATTGATTATTATGATATTATATGAATCAATATTTTTTTTAAAAAAAAAATGTTATATTATTTATTATTAATGGTTTTAGAAGAAGATAATTTTCAAAGATCAAAAGCATCAAGTTCAACAACTAAGTCCAACAATAAGATAATTCATGATAAAGACGAGAAATCAACTGAAGGTTATTTACTTAGGTTATTTTTGTTGTTTTCACTTACTTATAATATAATTTATAGGTTTACCAGATAATTACCTTAAGCAATCTAAAGTTTATGGAAAAATATTGAAAGGAAAATTTAGAGATTCATTAAAATTAAATGACCAAAATAATGTTGGAGCTGGTTATCAAGAAGGTGAGTCCCCCTATGTATTAATTTATAACAGTAAAATTAAATATAACAGTTACATAAAGTTTTTTAAAATTTTTAGATTATTTAATTTATGTTTTGAAATAGTACTTAATCTTAATTTTCTTGAATATTTTTATTAATAATCTTTAATGTTAATTTTTGTATTTAGCTTTCTTTAGAAATTATATTTTCAGTATCAAATTAAAATTTAATTATTCTATTACCATGATTTTTCAATTTTGGATTGTAGGTATATTATTTCTTTTATAATTATCAAAAAACTCAACCAGACATTTCTAGTTCTTCAGGTTTTATATTTGTTTAATTTTATTGTTATGTATTTTTCTTATTTTAATTTTAAAATTTAATTGGTTGGTATCTACACATATTGTATATTAATTATCATTCATCTATTTATTTTTAATTTTAGAAGATTTAATATCTTATAAAACTAATCACCCTGAAGATTGTAGTTCATCAAAATCATTAAACATAATTAAAAAAAAGAAATCAAAAAATCTTAAAAATGACGTTTCTGATGGTAATATTAATGAATTAATGGCTTATCATTTATACTAATTATTAATGTTTTTTAAGGAGAAGATCATTTTCGAAAATCAAAATCATCAACTACAGAGTCAAGAAAAAGGATTAACTATGACAAAGAAAAAAAATTAAATAAGGGTAAGGATTTTTTAAAGTTTGTTATATGATTAGTGTGTATAATAACCTTTAATCATATGCAATGGATGGAGCCATGTCTCAATATTTTGAAGCACTTATAAGCGATGAGTCGCGAGATGAGATGTGCAATATGCGCATGCGCAGTATACTCGTCGCATATTTATTCAATAAACCGCATTCTCCCTGGGATATTTATTTAAAAAATTGTATTCTCCTTGGAAGCTCATGAGTGATAACCACGATGTATATGCGACGAGTATACATGCGCATGCACAAATCGCGCATCTCATCTCGTGACTCGTCGCTAACATAGGCAAGATAGGACATGGTTCCATCCATTGTATATGATCTAAGATAATAAAAAAGATGAAGTTGGTCAATAGTTAAATTAAAACAAGATAAGACCTTATTGGTTTCAATGTATATATTACCACAAATAATTATTCTATTCTCTATTCAGAAAGAGATCGTACCTCGGAGGTGATTAGTTTTCGTCTGCAACGGTCAGACGCCTTCTCCCCACGTAGTTAAGTTATGGTTCGGATTTCTGATCGTGTATGCTCGGTGAAACGGTCGCATAATGCTGCGTATGTGGAAGTACTATATTATATGTAGTACTATTATAGTTCTAATACATCAACGACCTTATTACTAGGAAATTTAACTTCCAACTTAATAGAATAGGAAAAATTTATATTTTCTGAAGGTGAATGAAGTACTAATGCTTCCTTGTGGTTGGTACCTACTGAAGGGCAACCTCAAAGCTAATGTGCTGTGGAGCCGCATCTAAAACAGGAACAATGGAACATAATGAGTAATGACCATATGATGAATAATTGAAGCATCTTATGGCTTATGTGGCTGGGTTGGCTGATGGTGGTTACTTACTGGTCGAAGTTGTTAAAACAATAGTTTTCTTTACTTATGACTTTTAAGATGACTAGTGTACAGGAGGATTCGGAGGAGGTTATGGATCAGTCTTAAGATAAACTTATCTGACACTGTTCATTGTAGTGAATGATAGAATTTCAGCTAGCAAAGAATCTTCATCTGAATGATCATGAGCGAGCAGATAAAAACACAAGTCTCAGCAATGAAGGCCTTCAATGGTTTGCTGCATACATGATTTGTCGTAGAAATACTCGGCTGAGAATTCATTTTTGTTTTGAATACGTGACAATAATAATTACATACACTCTACTGACGATGTGGATGAATTTGCAAATGTGAACACAAACTGCTTTTCAAAATCAGACCACGTACTGAAGTTTTGTCCACACGGGAAATTGCTTGCGGCTGCTACTAACTTTGTTTGAACGATCTCTAATTTGAATGCTTCGGGCCAATGATGAAGTCGAGTCACTGATTGTACTGACTGAAGCCAGTTTCTGGCTTGAGCCCTAGATTCAATGCCTGAAAAATTCTTAATGGTGTTGTGGAAGTCCGACATAACATAGAATCCATCAGAATTGGTAGGAAAAGGAGATTCATTACGCAATGGAGTGTTGTCACGTTCCAACAAGCGGTTGATCAAAAGTTGATTTTGTTGTAGAAGTGTATACAGCGTACTATTGATATCAATATTTGAATTAGTGATAACCGGCTTTAGTGGAACAACTTTATCTGAAGATTTCTTATGTTTTGAGTAGTCGGTGAAGATGATTGGCATCATTGTTGTCCGAGCATTGGATTTTGGCGATCGCTGATTATCATGATTATTGTTTTCCAATCCAAAAATGACTTCTTACTTCCTGTAATATTACTTGTAATGGAGGGAGAGACGAGTTGTCAATATTTTTTGTTTGAGTCTGTTAACGCTAACCATTCAAAATTATATTTGTCCTGCCAATTATTCTTTATTTATTTTTTTTTCGAGATCTGAGGTTTTGCAGTGGGTTTGTGGGCGTTTTTGCGTTAATCAATGGTCTGAATCTCACTTCTGAAGTTATATGATGACAAAGATAAGTTGGTCAATCGTTAAATTTAAATAAGATGACTATGAGACTGTACTGATTTCAATGTATATACTACTGCTAATTATTATTCTACACTTAAACGTTAGGTTACAAACAATTACCATTGTCATCTGGCATAGTACTGGGTGCACTCTCAACACTCACATACTGCCTGGAAACTGGGTAACTGAAAACTGAATATAAAAAGAGTGTGAGGGAAATCTTAACTGCCATTATGCTGACACGTATATATATATTACTACAACTGAGAAATCGATTAGGGTTCATGGAAGGTGTAACGTCTCCACTTTGCAGCAATATTATTGCTGATTGATTTGCAATTGGCATTCAATAAATTTGTTGTAATTTTAAAGGTGGAATTAAAAAATTGAATTTGTTATTTTAAAATCTATACGATTTTATATTCACTATTACATATTTGTAAGGTCTTCTACTGTGCCATTATTTATTTATTATAATAATAATTATATTATATACCCTGTACTACAAGAGGACGACCGTATAAATTTGCTCGTTGCTGTGAGCCATACTAATTGGAAGCTGATCATCGCGTGACACATTGACTATGGGCGGTAACAGTGATTACAATTTTACTATTTGTTTTTGAACAAATTTATGTTTATAACAAAATATATATCTTATAACTTGGTGACACAATGCATTAATTGATATATATGTATTTATGTACCATTATATACTTGTCACTGAATAGTGGGAATGGAACTATGGTGGGAAAAAATCCAGCTAACAATGCTGTTGACTATTAGTATTGGTGTTCAATTACGGTCATTTTCTTGTGGTGCAGAATATTGGTCTAGAAGTTAATAACTTGAATTTACCAATAAGTTGTTTTATTGAAGACTTTATCTGAAACTAATGATAATGATTTTCAGATGATTTTCGGAAATCAAAAGCTTCAACATCTACAATATCCACAACAGAATCCAACAATAAAATAATACATGATAGCCATTTCAAATCAACAGAGTGTAATAATTATTGATAAGGATAATAAAATTGTTGTATTACTAACTTATAATATAATTTATAGGTTTGCCTGTTAATTACCTCAAGCAGTCTAAAGTTTATGAAAAATTGCTTAAAAGTAAATCAAGAGATTCATTAAAAAATAATATCGAAGCTGATTATCAAGATGGTGTGTAACATTTTTTTGTTTTCAACTTAATTATATAAAATAAATTATAGTTTTGTTCATTTTCTATTTTTTATTTTTATTTTTTAATCTTACTATGACATTTGTGATTTTACTTTGTGTTTAACTCAACATTTGATTAGTTTAGTATTTATTTATTTTATTTTAATTTTAAAATGTTATTGGTCATTTGTAAACATTCAACTTTGTAATATTTTTTATTTCAGATGGAATTTCTAATCAACTCATACCTTACAGTTTATCAACAAGTATGACTGTTAAAAAAAAGAAAAATAAAGATCATAGAAAAGTTTTTGATGGTAATGTTGATTTATTGATGACAATTTTTATAATAATTAATAATGTATATAATTTTTTTTTTAGAAGAAGATCGTGTTAGGATAGAAAAAGCATCAACTTCGTCATCAACAACTACTGAGTCAAATAAGGCAAATATGTTTGGGAGAGAATATGAAATAACTGAGGGTAAAGATTATTTATTAATTTAAACTATGATATCGTTTATATGCTAATAATTAATGTCATCCATAGGTTTAGGAGCTGGTCAAAAACTGAAGTCAAAAGGGTTTAAAAAATATTTAAAGAAAAAGTCAAATGATGTAGATTTAAATAGTGACAACGGAGTTAATATAGTTGGTGACCAACCACTAGGTGATTTTAATTTGAAATAATTGTATTATTTATTAAAATGATTTAATTAATGACTACGTTTTATTATATTCAATATTCGGTATTATTTAACTTTGTTTTGAATTGGTTGTGAATTTTAATTTATATGATTCCATTTTAAATTTGTGCAGTTTACCGACTTAATTTATATGTTATATTTAAATATATTGTTCATTTAGAATTATTATTTATTATGTAATTATGCAATTTAATAAAATTAAATTAAAAAACTTTAATATTGTTAAGTTTTTATCATATTTGTGATTTTTTCATTTTGGAGATTGTTAAAGGTTTTTTTATTACTTCGATGCCATTTTAATATAATGCAGTTATAATTATTGAATTCAAATTTGATTGCAGATTTAATTATTTTACAGATATTTATTAAATATTAATTTAAATATTTAATATATAAAAAATAAAATTTAAGTTATTATTTTTTTAAAAGATTATTTTTTGTTTCAGAGTTATGTTCCAAAAGTTTTAATTTGAATAATAGTAATGTTTCTGATACTGCTACTTCAACTATACAAACAACTGTTAATAAGAATACTGTAAATAAGAAGAAAATTAATAACTATGAAAATAAAGTTACTGATGGTAGGGTTAAATTTATTCATTCTAAAATTATTTCATCTTAACATGATTCATTTTAAATGATTTTAGGAGTTGATTGTATCAAAGAAGTAAAAGAACTTAAAAAAGAAATTAAAAAGAAATCACATGTTGTAGATATTCTCCCCGACAAAGACGATAAAGTGATTAATAACTATCAACCAAGTGAGTTCTAATTTTAATTGTTATTCGTTTTATATTTTATTTATTTAAATCATATCTACACTTAATATATAATTATGTACACATATGAAGACATAAACAAATATTAAATATAATATTATACATACATTGTGATTTATATTACCACATTATATGTAGCTGCTTTAACATAGCAAATGAGTTAAGTGTGCCATTAACTATATATTTAAATTATACTATTAGTATAATATGCTTGTTCTTTTTATGGTTATGGTTATGTCTTATTAAATTATTTGTATTTCTAAATTTTTGTTTTATCTGTGAAATAATTATTAATGTTAGTAAAAATGATGACTACAAGTGTACAAATCATTATATTTTTATATTAGGGTAGTTTTAGGTTAATAAAATTGTTTATATTTTTAAATATTGATCTTAATGTGTTTCAGTTCCTAAATCAAATATATATCGTACATCTAATGGAGATTGGTCATGTGGAAGTGCCAGTTCATCAAATTCAATATCTTTGTCAAATCCTCAAGCAGAGTCTGATGAAACACATACTACAGATGGTTATTTATTCTTATATTATTTTTATCATATTTATTTGTATATGTTCTATTTGTTTACAGATGATGATCAGTATGTTAAAAACAGAAAAATTTCTAAAAACAATTATCAACCTTTTAATGATGTAGACCGTAGTATTTTTGAGGAATTTGCCACTGATAAACAATGTAAGTTTAACAGTAGTTATTAACATCATAATGCTTAGTACTAAAAACAATTTAATTGCTGGACATTCCTCATTACAGATTTCTTATCTTAAATTATATTATAATCCCTAATTATTCAGTTATGTTTTTATTTTTTGAGTGATTTTAATTTAAGAACATTTACAATTATAATAATAAATAGTTGCAAAATCTGAATGTTTTAATAAGTTCAGCTATTTAGTCATTTTGTTTGTTGATTTATGTACTTTTATCAAAGCTCTATTTTATTTAATTTATGTGAATTAAAGCATTTTCAATAAATTATTAAACAGAATATATTCATAGCAATTTAAATGATGTCTTATGAAAATTAAAAATTTGTGTTTACGATGGTACCATTATGTTCAATCCTACAAGTTTATTAAAATTCTGTTTTATTTTCAAATATACTAATTAATAATTTTAAGTATTATAATTTGTAATTTAAATTTAAATTATTAGTTGTCTCAATACCAATGTAAATTGTTTTGTGTACTTATTTAGTTTCAAGAGCAGCTAAGGTAAAAGCTAATGAAGCAATATCGCAGATGAGTAAACCACTTATTAATAAAGATAAGAAAAATGATGCTACAAAACGATTAAAGAATGGCAAAAAGATTATTGAAGTGAGTTTAATTTAAAATATTTTGTAGTTTAAAAAAAATTGATTTTATTATATTATATATCGTAGGTACTTTAAAGATTTTGAGCAAAGCGATTTCATTGATTTTACAAATTTTATTTGTGTGTAGACTTAATTTGTAGTAGAAAAAAAATGTTTGGATTTTCATATTCATTATGTTTTTATTTACTAGGAAAGCGGGTAGAGAGTTCAAAATGTTCATTATTTTTCTTGGGAATTGAGAAAACTGAAATTATTAGAAAAAACTAGTTTGGATATAATTAAATAATTAATTTTTGTATTTTGTTGTATGTTATGAATAAGGCTGGGATTTTAATGCCCTAAAAAATCTTAAAAAATGCCCTTAAAAAAATGCAAAAATGACAAAAAACTCAAACTGTCGACTGCCGGCGACTCAGTCTGCATGCGCAAAAACGGTTCACTCTTAGGTGGAATAGAGTATATACATACAAATGATACATAGTCATGATTTTATTTTAAATTGAAGATCAAATTTTGATAAAATTCATCAATATTCATGAAAATTTGAAAATTATTTTATAGTTAAAAAATTTTTAAAATGTAAATTTTTTTAGCTAAGACTTAATAAATTAATTCAAGTTCCTTATGTTGTTTACATGTTGTTCTCTTACGTAAAATATGTATATAATGTACATTCATGAAAATAGGTAGTAAAACTTTTTTAGAACCCCTGGTTTTCACGAAAACTGCCACTAGGTTCGCGATGATCACCCGCCAAGTTTTACTGGCCGTACTTTAGTACCAACAATTTAAAAATAAAATAAAATATTTTAACTAACAATAACAATAACAATTTTTATTTGCTTATTTTTTTTTTATGTATGTATAAAAGTATTTAAAAGAGCATTTTAAAAGTAATAGTTTTTATTTGGAATAAGTGTATGGGAAGAGGTTAAATTTTAAACAACCATTTATCCATATTTCAATATTAATAAATTATTTGTTAGAAATAACTGTTTATTTATGATAATACTTAAATACCTGCTGGAGGATTACAATAATATTCCTAAATTTTATTAAAAAATATTAAATGACAAAATAAATATTAAAATAAAAAATAATATAACGATGATTAATACAGCAACTAATTATTAGGACATACTGACAATAGCATACTACTGTTATATAAGTATGTTTATTGTATTAAAAACTAAATACAGAATTTAATTATCAGATATAGAAATCATTATATTGATACACAAATCTTGCTACTTTTTTTTCAAGTCTAAAAGATCTTGAAATATCTGATCTCTATTAACATAAAATTACATATTAGGAATTTGATATTATATTCTATGTATTTTAAATTATTTTATTTATTTATTAGGTTTTAAATCATATTTTTAATTTTATGATTGTTATACTTTGCTCATTATAATAACTCGTGTAAAAGTGTACCTGTATAACATTTATTATTTGGGAAGATTAATTTATTAATGTTATAAGTTAGTTGACTGAATATTTGTTACTGTCACATTTATGAATAGTATACTATTAAAAACGAGATCCATATCTAACTGAGAGAAGTTATCGTTGTCGACGGTTAGATGATGTCTACTGGCTTTCTCCACCCAGTTGATAGCAAGGTCACAGCTTCTGAATGAGCTGGCGCCATTGCACATGAGTTGGCCGTCTGGTACTACTATTATTTTGAATAAGTTACATCTGATTTTATAGTTTGCGTTTATATAATTGTTTATGTATTTTACCTTAGTATAATTAAAAATTTGTCATGTTCTAAAGATTTTAATGTTTTTATAATTCTTAAGATAAATTAATCAAGTTGATGTTATATTTTTCTTTTAAATTCTTAACTGTAATTATGAATTAAGCACTGACACACAAATTATTTTTAGCAAATAAATGTTATTAGCTGTTGGTAGTAGAACATTGATAAATAGAAGTATTTATAGTTTTAAAAATAATTTTAATGACCTAATAATATATGTACGTCGTGTATATTATAATATTTTATTATATTTTTACTAAAAATAGTATAATTATAATTGACAACAAAATATCATTTTGTAGGAATCGAAAAAAAATCAATAAATAATAAATAATAAATAATTGTTTCCAGATGCATCTAATTAGTAATAATATTAAGTGTAATAGGTGAAGTGTATTTAATTTGTTTATATGTATATATAACTTTTCTTGTTTTTATTTTAAACCATGTATCGTCAATGTTTTATAACAATTTTAAATGGATGTATACACCATTTTCCACTCTAAAATAATCGTTTTTTTTACGCAACGGGGGTTGGTATTGGTAGTGCTTGAAGTATTATGATAGTGGCGGTGATGGTGGTCGGTGCGTAGGACCGTTCGAACGAACGTCAAATCAACCGCTGACCGGTGATCGTCCGCGTATTGGCGCGCCGGCCGCCCTGGTAGTCGCGCATGTCTTAGTCTTCGGAAACAGGTGTCCGTAGCCCATGGCGACCATCCTTTGTTTGTAAAGCCAGTATAAAATACCCGGGTACACACGTTGGACTGCGTCCGTGAACGTTTCCGATTGGTCGGTGAGAAGTGTGGCACTCGCAAACATGGCCGCCGCCTTGTCAATGTGTCCGCTCTCCAGCAAATGTTCGCCGGCGCGCACCGATTGCAAAAATAGGTCTGCCAACCATTTCCGGACGTTGGTTTTGTTGGGCGTCATTGGCCGACGTCCTGAAGACCTCCCGTCACTTGTGACGTCTGTAACACTACTGTCGTCGTGGGCCATCGTCGTGGACCCATATTGCGGCCTATATAGGATTTTACCCTCATCTTTGTCTTCCTCTCGGTGCATTACTATTCTGCAGCTATTTATTAAATAGATATTTCTACAAAATCATTGATTGTTTACAAACAACGAATAGAATAGCTCTATTTCTATGCAATGTTGTCAGGTATTATTTACGTGATTGATTTCTTTTTTTGTTTTTCATTTTGTGGTTTGTTATTGTTGCTAAGATATTATAGTCGTCAATATTTAAATATGGTAAAAACTCTTTATGTTGATGATTTGCGTTATTTTTGATTATTTCACCACTAAGTTTTGTGGTTTTTTGTGGAAATACATGTGAGTTACGCAGATTTTCTATGTGATTTTACTATTTTCCAATGACTCAGTAATATAAATATATCTGGCAAGATGTTGTATCTTCTTTAAAATTAAATAGTTAACACCATATTATATTATTATTATTATTGTTTATTTCTTTGAAAAGATATTAGGTCCCACTGTTAAGGATCGTTTGGTGGCCAAGAGTTCATAATTTATAGCATTATAACAAGTATCAGGTGTAAAAATATTCATGGTAATACAATGTATATTTTAGCTGTTTTTTGTAAAGTTCTAAATAAATTTCTCAACTATACATATATGATAAACAGTACTGATACTGATCATTTTTTTTTTTATTTATTAAAGAGTGAAAAAAGTAACTAAAACATTTTAAAAAGTGAAAAATTGACTTATATTTTTAGATTCTGAACGGATTGATAAATGTATTGATTTTACAATGATGTGTGTTTTTGTGTCTGTGTACAGCATAAATTGTCGAAAAATTCAATTTCAAACTTCGAAGGGTGGTTTTTGAGGTCATAAGTAAACATCTTCTAACAGTTTTAAAATAGTATTTAAATGAAAAAAGTAACGGAAAAATGGGAACTTTTACGCCAAACCAGTTTTTGACCAAGTCGATTGTTTTATATGGTAGTAACACAAAACTAATTACTGTAAAATACTAGAAATTTTCACTGAATGTTTATGTTAGTGTTATCCATGCACAGTAAAATTTTCAAAATATTTTGATAAAATTCAACACTGAGTTTTTCATTAATTTGTCTTAAAATAGTTATAGAGAAAACTCGAAACATCAAAATAGGAAAAATGTTATGTGCGTTTGAATTTTAAATGTTTATGAAATCGCGTAATGATAACGATTTATCTTCAAACGAAATTAAATATTTGTTATGATTCAAAAAAAATAAATTGTAAATACTTGAAAATTTCACCAATTATTTTCATTTTCATTTTCTTAACATGATAAAATTCGGCCATCGAAGCCTCTTTTTGCCCCCTCCCCACTTATTCTCAACATCATTTTACATTTAGGGTGTTCAATTGATATTGAAAAATTAGTTTCTGAAAAACATTGCCAATCGTCACATTATTTAATCAATTGATTCTAAATATAAGTAACTTAATCTGTAATGTAATAATTTGTGCGTTATATAAAATAAAATATAAATAGGTAGGTAATAATAATTTTTTTTTTTTTTGGTGGACCCTGGTGTTTTTATGTAAGTGTAAATTGGCCCGTCAACTACAAAAAGTTGGACCACCTTGACCTATAAAATATTATAATAAATTTTTTTAGCTTAAAACCCCTTTCGGAATTAATTTCCAGTTACAGCCTTGCTAAGTGAAACACCTTAAGACCAGTAATTATAAACTATGAAAATTGATTTTATGTCACTTAAATATTTTAATTTCAATAATTTCACTTATTATTAATAATAGGTAACTAAAATTATTTTTATACGAGTGTCCTGTTAGTTACCTACCCATAGTGGGGAAGGATAAAACTTTTTTTTTTATAATTATTCTAGAAACTAATATATTAAGTATATTCATGACATTAATAAAAATAAATAGTAATTCCTCTTAAAAAACGATATTTTAACTCAAAATTGTTTACCCTAATATTAAAAATAAATCAGTTTGTTTCTTTTTTCACTGATAACATTATGACTATAATATTCAATTTGATAATTATAAGTTTATACTTATAGATCACTGAATAAGTTGTAACAGTATTACAGTTTTAATATTTAAAATAATCACAGTTTTTGTTTGAAAATTTATAATCATGATGATATATTTTTATCATTAGAATTCATTTGCATCATAGAAAACCTTCAGCTTAAAATTTTATTTAGTGTACGTGCTTGTTATAGTTAATCATATTTTCCTTTCTCTGATTAGTTAAGACATAGTTAGTTACAAAAGTATAAAATTTAAAATATAGAAGGGATCCTTTAAAAGTGTAAAACTTTGGGACCCGTGTACTGCAAACCTTATACATATGACTACTGATTAGTATTAAGATAACCATTAAAATACAAGCTTATTTTGTGTACTATCTCTGTATTATAATCTAGTGATTAATAGTGATATTGAATGCCAACATAAAATTATGGCAAAAACAATTTAACCAATTATACATTTTAAACAATTTATTAAATAAATTATCTATTTATAAATATTAAAAACATTGTAGATTTTTGTAAGGTTATTATAAATTATTAAGTGCTTTATTAAGTTTATATTAAATAATTTAATGAGAAATAATGAATACACACTATTAAAAAAATAAGGTTTTGAAAATGTTAGAAAAATAGTAAAATATACCAATTATTTTATTATGTAAAAATGTGAAAGTACATTTAAATTAAGTACATTTCAGTAGTTAACTAGTAAAAATATATTTGTACTGTTTGTAGTTATTTGTCTATGATCCCCATATTAATGAAATAATCCAACGACACATTGATTATTATTTTTAAAACACAATTCTATTGCTCATAGTTTGTTAATAGTGCATAATTAATTTTATTTTTTTAGTTTGATCCATGGTGTGGAATGTTGACACTGGAAGACTATAATGTTAAGTTGCCCAAGTTTGCTCAACAAATATTAATTATAGATAAACATATGCTTGAAGATGATCGTTGTGTAAGTATAATAACTACTATATGAAATTAAAACTTTGGCTAATAATTTATAAATTTTAAAATTATTTGATGTTTTTTTTATTATTATTAGATTGCAATCATACCTTCATATATAACTGTGTTCAAAATTATATGGGATTATGTAACTACAACAAATAAGTTAGTATACAAACTATTTTCTATTTTAAATAACTACTTTTTTAAAAAATAATAAATACTTGCTATATTTCAGGTGCATGGAAATGGCCATCATTATGTTAGAAGCATTTAATTGGTCATTGTATTTGTGGTTGTTACATCCACTTGAAAAGACTAAACATGTTGTAAGTTTTTGGTTTTTATTTATTTACCTAGCTCAAAATCTGATATCAAAGTTTGAAAGTGAACAAAATGTTGTTTACATAACAGGTTGTAATAGAAATAATGACTGATCATTAGTGCAGCAAAGTTTGTTTTGTACATAATATATAAACATATTTTATTAGTGTGATTCACTAAAAACAAATCAAAAAATAAAACTTTAAAGATTATATGTGTAGTTAAAATCTTATAACAGATCCTTTTAACGCATGATACGCATTAAAAGTTTCATATTTTTAATCTCTATACCATGTAACTAATCATGTTCATACTTAACATATTATACAATCAACTAAAGTAATTTTTCAATTATTTTGAAATCCGTGTCTTACTCTACTTATCACTGTTAGATAAGCCATAAAAATGCTCATTTAAAAGGTTCTAAATTTAATGGTATATTTGATAGTCAATGTTAAAAATATATTTAAAGCAATAGTGTTATAAAATCATGTTTCATTTGGCTTTTGATTATGAATTATGATTTACTAAGTATGTCAATAAAAAGTTCAATATTTTAGTATTTTTAACAATATATATTGTATATTTTAAAGATACTCTTCCCATTTTACTAGAAATTATCAAGAGAAAATTATATACATTCAAGGGGTATATACTTAATATACAACTTATATACTTATACATCTTATTTATCTATTTGATAAAAATTAAAGCAATACTATAGTTAAATAAAACATTAAATTAATTAAGATTTAATTTTGGTGATCAGTTTAATAAAATTAAAAATTGTCTTTTCTTGTTTTAGGATATACTGACAAGTACTGACAAATCCATGTGTCACATTTATGGACTTCCTCACTTTCTTAGATTTATTAGTTAGTATATATTTTAAAATCATAACCATACATTTTCTTAATATATGTACAATATAAATGTTTACAGTGAAATTACCCAAACTTTTCCACCTAGTGAAGGATGTCATAGACAGTTTTGTACCTAACGCTGTTGAATTTATTAGAGGATTACTTCTGTAAGTAGAATAAGTTGTTATTAATAAAATAATAAACAATTAAACTTAAATCACCAAATTATATTTATATTAAAAGTAATCCCATGCATTGAAATATTGCAATATAAATTTTATCTCTAGATGAAATATATATTATATAAACAAAATTAATTAATGACATGTTTTTCTTTTATAAAATATAATTTCAACACTATGAATTAGTGTTGTGCGTTAGTGATTAGTATTAGTATTTTTTCAATGTATTGTATGTTTGTTTGATTATTATTATTTTTTTTTTCAGTTATATAGAGGAACAGAATGAAAAAGAACATTATCACATTAAGTATGATTCTATTATGCCTCATGAATACAGGAATGCATACTTTGCGTAAATATTTGTTGTTCATCGCACATACCTAGATAATAGTTTATTACTCTGTAACATTTTTTTTACACATTGTAATGTATTATTTTTTTTTTTTACCATAGTGTTATTAGTTATCATTATTTGTTGAGTATAAAGTAGGTTACTTTTTTAATATGAATTCAAATTAGTATTTATTGTTTCCATTAAGAACATTTTTTTTATTGTAATAAATATTTTCTAATAGTGTTAGTATAATATACTTATATAACTTATTATTTTCAGCAAAATTAATTTGTATACATTTTTTTTGTTGAATTTACACTACTAGTAATATTTTATTTAAGTAATAATATTTGAGTACAATTAATTATTCAAATTCAAATATGTATATATCTCATGAATGGCATATCTTATTATTCTTATAAAATTTATTGTATCTCGAATTTATCTACAAAGAAACTAGTTTGTTTTTAAATAGATTATTTGTGAAAAATTGTTTTCCAGTATTCTATTTAAATTCTTATTTTTTTTTTTTTTTTTTTTTGTAAATTAACTTAATTAATTTTTTTTGTTAAATTAATTGTACCCAACTATTATAACTTCTGTGTAAGTGTACTAATGTACACTCGGTTACGAGACTGATAATGTTTTATGTTATTAAAATATATTTCTTATTATAAAAGTATTGAGTAATTGTATTAGACTAAATGTAAATTTATTTATTTAAAATTGACTTTGTTTACCAATTAAATAAGTTATTATCTATGTGTAATTATTATTGTTAAAATAATTTATTTTAAAACCTTATGATTATTCAGGGTTTTAAAAAAATTATGATGTATTTAATTAGTAATGATAATAGATGACTAAGATGATAATTTTCATTGATAACTGTCACTATAATTTATGAGTATAAAAAATAATTATTATGAGCCCAAGTTATAAATATTAAGTGACCACAAGTGTTACTAAGATAACACGGTTTAAAAGTAATTGACATATTTTACCTAAGTCTATACTAATTAGGTTACTGATCAATAGCTAGAATATCAGTGTATCACGGCAAATGGGTTAAATAAAAAAACTGGTCACCTAAATTTTAGTTCATTGTATTAAAAAGATTTTTTAGGTTTCCCAGATAACATTGTTTAATTATATTATGTTTTTCTCATAAAATATAATGTTTTGTATTTTTATTTTAAGTAGGTTTAGCAATTAATATTCAATCAAAATACACGACTAAATGAAAGGCATTAGTTCACAGACATAGGAAAACATAATTTTACTACTAAAAAAAAGAGCTAGGCAAGAGTGTATGTACTTAGCTCTGCTGTGCATTAGATGATGTTAATGAGTAAATCACTATGATGAATAGTGATTTTGAGTAAGAACTGTCTAAGTATTTTTAACTATGATTAGAGAACAATTATTTTATTAATAATGGATTTGCTTAAAAATGTCGTTATCCTTAATTTTTTGCTTTTTATCCCATATAGAAAAGAATTAGGAAAACTAATTTTGATTTCTTTTAAGTACAAACTAAATCCAGTTTTAAACCAAACCACCTTCAAAGTGAAAATTAAAGTATTTTATCAATTAATAATCGTGTACACACAAAAAACACCAGTCATCATTGTATAACTAATATAGTTGTCGCTTCGTTAAGCAGTAAACACCCATCTAACATGTTTTTAGATTATATGAAGTAATAATAACAATTAGGTACAGTATGTACTATAAATAGTCAGTTATTTTTTGAATATTGAAAACGCGGAGGATTTTGCAATCATCTTAAAAGCATATCAAATCAAATATACCAAGCAACAAACAATCAATTTATAATTTTAATGAATTGAATACATGAATTAAATTTGTATTTTGATTGTGTAAATTTAAATGGAAAGTCAGTGCTATTGCTAATGATTATTAGGAGTTGATATTAATTACATTGAACACATATTTGAAACTCATAATGTATTCCCATTTAAACTTTGACGAATCTCTTCTAAGTACAATGTTTAGAAATTCCTTACCACAGTATCCCAGAAAAATAAAATTACAGTAAAACCTCTAAATAGCGGACATGCAAGAAACCATAAACATTGTCCGCTATTGGGAAAAATGAATAAAAATAAAATTTTTAGTTTTAGTGGCTAAAAAATATTTCAGATATATTATTATATATTATTATTAGAAAAATTATTTATTTAGACGTATAGGTTAGGTTAGGTTAGGTTATATACAGAGTGTAACTCGCCTATTTGAAAAATGCAATTACTCTTTTCCTATTCAATATTATTATTTTTTTTTTTTAATATGATTCCTAGCGCTCTGCGTTATAATTTTTATATGTTATATTTATTAATTTTTTTTTTACAACAAAAAATTAAATTTTTATTTTATAATCCAAGATAGCTATTTTATAAATAAGATTTTTAAAAACAATTTTAACGTTTAATCAGTGTTATTGTAGTAGTTAATTTTCAATTATTTTTTTCCAAGAAATAATTTGTTATTATTTATAGGTAATTAACAAATATATTATCTTATTATAATTTAACATGACCACGTAATACACGCCTGATGGTCGATACAAGTCAAATTATTGTCATAACGTGATAATTGATTAGGTACTGATTAATATTTTTATTTTTTCAACAATTTGTCAAATATTTTTGAGTATAAGGATGTGTATTTGTAATATAAATTATGAATCATTAGGTTAGTAATGTAATTATTTTATTCGGGTGTTCGTACGGATGAAAATACGTCAATACATCACCCTATATAGAATAGACATGCATTTCCGATATTCTGTATACACGCATCGCAGTGCCTTTTTAAATGCATCGCGATTTTTAATGTTCTTTTAATGATACTGTTAAGTTTTATACAAAATAATGTTAAACGGTGACATGGAGTAGAATACAGAAATGGCACTCACAATGTTACAAATGTATGATTTAATTAAAAATAATTAGTACTTATAATAACATACGACATACCTACTTTAATATTTTGTTTGAAATGTTTGAATTAATCTAATAATAGATATACCATTTCTAAATACAGTAAAATGCGACAACATTGATTTCAAAAACTAGCATGATTAGATTTCGCGTTTAGCATAATGCTAATTTATGCATATAAATTCAAACAGATTTTGAAAGAACATTACCTTTTCATAACATTAGGATATGATCAATCCAATATTAAATTATAATTACTAGGGCTTGGACGTTGTTACATTAATTAAAAGTTATTAAACATTTATATGATATACACACAGCGTTCATTTATGTAGTTCTTGAAGAAGAGTAGTAGGTATGTGATCCATCCTGAGGGTTACAAAACAAATTCGAATTTGATATGCCGCCAGTTATACAAATCCATCTACGAATTAAAGCAAGCAGTTCGTGTATATTGAACCACAGCGGTGATCAGGTATTAGTCGAAAATGGAGTTAACTATATTAAATCTGACAACTGCGTGTATATAAGAATACCAATGATAATTTGTTTATAGCTTTAAATATTGATGATCTATTAATTATAGGTACCTACTTTTAGCGTTCATCAACAATGCACAAAAAAAAAACTATGCATGACGTTCGATATGGAGGATTTTAGTCAGTGTGACTTTTAGGTCTTAAAATTTTCTAAATATTAAAATATGCATATATGAATAATATTGATTTATAAAATTTTACCTGTCATGTTCATCTGTCTCTTGCTATTGCAGAATGATCACCTGAAAATAAAATTATTTATTGTTATAGATGTTGGACGCCGAGTGTTGTTAAAAACTATATGAATATTACAAAATTAATGTAATAGAACTAAACTATAATAAAAGCCATTTTTATCTGATACTAGTAATTTTTACTGGATATTGTTCCTATTGCTTACCCTCGACATAGTTATTGAATTAACGTAGATGAATTGAACATCTATTCGTACGTGATGACTTGTTCTTTATTTTTGCTTCGATTGTTACCTCGTTGTTCTAAACACATTATAATATGAATATTATATAATAATAATATTGATATTATAACATTTCACCTGTCATGTTTATCCGTCTCTTTCTACTGCATAATGATTAATGATCACCTGAAAATACAAAATTATTTATTGTTATAGAATATGTTGAACGCCGAGTGTTGTTAATATAATCAAATATTATAATGATACAGGTCAAGGGTGGATAATAGAAAAATATGAATCAATTGTAAATAAAATAATTTATTTTAAAACAAATTTTAACCAAATTGATAATCATTATATAGTTGACACAATAAACTATTTATTGTGAATAAATGAATATTACAAAATGTAATTGAACTAAACTATAATAATAGCCATTTTTATCTGATACTAGTAATTTTTACTGGATATTGTTCCTATTGCTTACCCTCGACATAGTTATTGAATTAACGTAGATGAATTGAACATCTATTCGTACGCGATGACTTGTTCTTTATTTTTGCTTCGATTGTTACCTCGTTGTTCTAAATACATTATAATATGAATATTATATAATAATAATATTGATATTATAACATTTCACCTGTCATGTTTATCCGTCTCTTTCTACTGCATAATGACTGCATAATGATCACCTGAAAATATAATTATTTATTGTTATAGATGTTGGACGCCGAGTGTTGTTAATATAATCAAATATTATAATGATACAGGTCAAGGGTGGGTAACTGGCGGCCCACGAGCCTTGTTTATCTGGCCCATCTTACATTTCCAAATTATACCATACAATTTTAAAGTTAATCGTCCATTCTCTATATTATGTTTAGTCTATCCTATCGATATAATAATTGTTATCTAGCATTAAACATCCTTAAATATCTAAATGTCATAATATAGTATATACCTACATAAGTATTAATACGTATGTAGCTTTTAACCATAGCTGTTTGTATACTTGTGTTGTGCTGTCGTTGAATTTATTATTTTCGTGTTTTTGTAGTGCTTTTTAATGTTTGCAAAATTAATATAATAAAATGAAGATTAAAAATATTATTATTTATATATTATCACAGATTTATCACTTAGACCAACGAAGAACTTAAAACAATCAGTATTGTTTAACACTAACAAATAAGAACGGTTAGATACTATAGTACAGGAACTTAATGATTGTTGTGATTGCTGATTAATAACTATATACGATATAGTTATTCTAAATAATTGTAATAAACTTTGTTATATAAATATAAACGATTCAGAATATTGTGATATGGAGAATATATATATCAATACTATATATATAGGTACTTAAGCATTAATAAAGCGTGTGATCTAGGTTATTATTTCATACTCACATGATCACACACTTATATACAATTAATTTTCATGTATACAATATACATATTTATACATATTATAAATTTACAAACATAACGAGATAAAAATAGACATAATAATATATTTATATCGGTATCTACTATCTGAGAAATGGAAATTACAAATATATAGAACATTTTGTTTTTTTTCTAATAGGTATAGTCGTATAGTGTATACATACGGGGCTATACTGCCTTATATCCGTGTAATTTAGAGAGTATACTCTAAAAAAAATCTAGAGAAGTGAGTACTCGCGATATACCTTACTGCGTAGCATTACACATTGTTAAGTCCTATTGTGTTTTAATAAACTATAGGGCGTGCGGAATCGTGTTAAAAAAAAAAAAAACGTTGGAAATCGTACCTATTCACAGGATTATTAGAATATACAGATTACCGATACAATAGTAAACTGGCAATGAATGTTATCTACACTAATATTATAAAGAGGAAAGATTTGATTGTTTGTTTATATTGAATAAGCTCCGAAACAACTGAACTAATTTAAATGAAATTTGGTACATAGATAGACGCACTGAGAGAGGACATAGACTACTTTTTAATACTAAAAAAGGGCTGTAACTTGTGAGGGGTTGAAATAGGGGATGATTTATATTATATTATAACACCGTACCCACACGGCATTGTCCTAAACGTCGGTGTCGGCGGTGACACGGGAGGGGACGTTTGGGCGGCCAGATATGGGTCGCTGCCGTACCACGAAAATATTGATTTATGTATACATACGCCGCCACGACGCCGATAACAGCTGTGCAATCTTAGTATAATATATACAGGGTGTCCCGTGAGGATTTACCCATTGCGATATCTCCTGAAATAATGGACATATCATAATTCTGATTTTTTAATAAGACTCACAGGAATAAGAACTACAAATATTTTATGTTTTAATTTATTTTAATGTTTTGGTAAAAAAGTTAAAAAATATATTTTTTTATTTAATTATTTTCAAAAAAATCGAAGATAGCCATTCTGTAGAGTTAATTTTTCTGAAAATATTGACGTTTCAACATTTTGATTTCATTAATTTCCTGATTTTTAATATTTTTTCTAGTTTCTAGAAAAACAGTGAATTATTTAATACCATAGTGGTAACAAATACAGATAACGAGATATCGCAATGGGTAAATCCTCACGGGACACCCTGTATAATATAGTCCTGGCGGTGTGTATATATATATTATATATATCTATATATTTTATTATTATATATGAATTCTACACAAACGAAGTCGCGGGTGAATGCTATAATAAATATGGCAAAACAACGTTTGCCGAGTCAACTATTATTAATATATTGTAAAAAAAAATCTTTCGCCTGAGGTAGCTTTTGCCCGGGCAACGCCGGGTGGGACAGCTAGTAACTTATAATACGGACGAATAGTGTTACGTCACAAATGTTATAAATCCTTATCAAATGTCCCAATTGGATTTTAACAAATATTTCGTACTATATGAAAAACATATACTTTTAGAAAATTTGAACAAAATTTTAGTTTAAACTTTCAATTTACGCGATTTTTCATTAAACTAACTATGCACAGTGCATTAGTACACATAAACCTTAAGAATTAAACAATTCTGCTTAAACAACGTGTAAAATGTTAATGTTAAGCGATATTATTACATTTTAATAGCTTTTGTTTGGATCCAACGGATCTATTGATAAGATTTGTACGTGTGATAAGAACGTGTATGACGTAGCACTATCCGTCCGTATACAATGGACGGATTAACCGGAGCCGCGGACCATCCGAGGGCGGACGAGAGGGGTTCTACTGTATGTTCAACAGATCAAATTGTTATTATAATGTAATATTTTATAACGAATTTTCAATAAATCGCCAATCATTATATAGTGATACAATGACTATCAATTATTTTGCTTTATCTAGATATCTCATCAATATGTACTTAAAACTATATTTATTGCGAATACCTGGTTCTTACAAAACTAGTTAAACTAAATTATAATAATAGCCATTTTTATCTCTTACTTGGACTTCTTACTGGATATTGTTCCTATTCTTTAACTCCGACGTAAAGTTATTGATTTGTTGGCGTATACGAATTGAACACCAACCACCGTTATGAGTATGTGGTGATGTCTTGTTTTCTATTTGTTGTTCCTTTTGCTCTCTCGTTGTTCTAAAAATGCCATACAATTACTATAGTAATAATATTTATAGTAATGTTATAACATTTCACCTTTCATATTTATCCATCTGTCTCTTGCTGTTGTACAATGATCACTTGAAAATACAATTATATATAGACGTGGCACGCCGAGTGATGTTAATATTATTAAATATTATAATGACATAGGTATCTCCTAATAGAGATGTTAAATTAATATTTTTTCGATACAATACAATCAAATAATTTGACGAAAAACACAATAAAAATGGCGACTAAACGACAATATCAAGTTATACTGGTGGGTTAAACTACTAGCTACTATCTGACGCTGTCGCTGTAGCAGGCAGCGCTTACCAGCGGTTAGGAGGAGATGAAATATATACTGTGTGGGTGGTAACCTTTATTGATCGCATTCTACAAAACTCATACAAATGTATGCGGGGGAATTGGGGTGGTAAACTATTGATTATATTTTTCTCCCTAATACAAGTAACCGACGAAGTGCCAAAAATATTTAATATACCTACTGATTCTATGGTTACTAACCCTTGCAGCAAAAAAAGTGTCTCAATATTATACAATCAACTATTATTTAGTTAATTATTTTTTTATACTACATAATACTACGAACCAACCACGGTGACTTAAAAATACCATGTAGGTATTTTCAATATTTTGACGCGAAGTCGCTCTAAACTAATATGGCAAAACATGGAAACGTAATTTAGATAGAAATAATAAAAACAGTGATAAACGGTAAAATATTTGTATTTAGTATAAAAAAATTAATCTAGTAATTATAGGTACCTATAGGTTAGATTTAATTTACCAATACCACCCTTCTGCTGAAGTTAAATGCAAACTGTTCAAACCATTTCTTGAAAATCTCTGAAAAACTATATTTCATTTAGATAGTTCATTCCATTTTCCATTGTATTACTTATTCTGTTTAATATTAATACATTAGTTTTAATTAAAATAAAAGTGTATCACTTGTTGTTCTTTTAATATTAGTTAACGATCAAGAAGACTATTCTTTATTTAACTCAGTATTGTGAAAACATGTAGGTATTCAATTAAAATCTTACTATGTTAAACTACTTAAACTAGCTAACTAATTCAACGCCAAATTAACTAGTAAGTCATATAATGGTATATTTACTTTAAAAGTTACAAGTCAGAAGATTCAGTTGTAATAGCAGTGTATATTAATATCATTTATTTTATAATCTCTCTATTAATCATCATTGAAATTACTATCTAAGTTTATGATAGTTTTACTTAAATTAATTGTTTATACCGTTCATCGAATAATTATTTCAAATATTGACATACCTACAAGTAGATAAACATGCTAATCAATCATTTGTGTAGAACGCACGCAATCTAAAATAGTATAGGGTACGTTTATAATTAACTAAGTAAGCTGTGCACAGAAGGTTGTACACGAAACCGGCGTGAGAAATTTACGTGTGTGTCAGGGAAGACTTTGAGACAACGTTTCCCCTTTTTTAAAAAAAAACAATTATAATATGTTAATAATAATTAATTAAAATAAAAATGCATACCAATATTTTTATTTGAGTTGCAAATATATTACTTATATAATTTATATCGTTTTTTTTTTTGTTTATTAATTATTATTATAAATTGAAAGCCACAAAATATAAAACCTAAAAATAGTTATTTTAATAGAAATGCTATTTTAGTTTTTTCGACGACGGCGACGGTCGCCGTTACAGTGAAACTGCCGCCCGACAGTTTCAATTATAACAATATTATGTAAAATGGTACGGCTGGTTAATGGTTTGACGGTGGGCCGGAGGGGGCCAGGGAGAATAAGCTGCGTATTATAAACGCTAATGAAGCTGGGTTCACGACGATAATTGCCGTACCGCGCGCCGTTTTTAGTTTCCTTTATAATTGAATGAATTTTTATTGTTTAATAATTATAACACGTTTACTACAGGCATACTATCTTCTATCTGATATTTATTATATTTTTAATTATTTGAAAAATGCAAAGAGACCAAATAATAGACATTTATTAATAGGGCTAGGATTTGTATGCAATAAAAAATTGTAAAATATGTATTTTACTTACAAAAATATGCAAAAATATGCATTTAAATTTTTATAAGATTTTTTTTTTTTTTTTTAAAGAAACTTGGTCTGAACCATTAGTTTTGACAATTACAATAAACATATAAATAAATAAATAAATAAATATTTTATTTATAAATATATAATAATTAATAAACTACTAAATTAGAAAAACATTATTTTTTTTTTAAATTATGAAACCAGCCAGATTGAATAAATTAAGCGTGGATAAAATGTTTTTATAAGATAAACACAAAAATATAGTAACAAAAAAAATTTGTGTGTCTTTATATAATATAATTGAGAAATAAAATAAAATAATTCAGAAATAAAATTTACAATTCACATTCAATAGTGTCACATGCTACGACAACATATTTTTTTAAATTGTCGAATATAAATGAATTAAATACGAATTTTACTATAAAACATGCATTTTTCGCATTATTATAATCGAAATATGCAATAATTTTCATTTTAATCAGTATATGCAATAATAGGTATGCATTTTATCCTCGATTTTATCCAAAATATGCAAAAACATGCAAAATAAAAACATCCATCTCATCATGAGGTGATTCGTGGACATTACTGACAAAATCGATAATCAGAAGTCGCAAAAAAAAACATGCTATTGCATATAAATCCTAGCTCTGTTTATTAACTGGTGGTTAATTAAATATGTAATACTGTTATATAATTAGTTTTTCAATAAAAGGCTCCCTCACGAGCCACTTCTGGTGTGTGTGTGTGTGTGTGTGTGCACTGACGGCGGCCAATAGGCAAAACTCGTCGTGCCCGCGATTACGTAAGTCGACTTGTTGGTAACCTTAAAAAGACGGAGAGAGTGGAGTGTATGGTTTTTTTGGTCCCTAGCAAATTAAGCGTAGTTCTGATCTCGTTTTGATAGTATAAGGAATAAAGGATTTATTGTTGTTGTACAGATAATATTTGTTACTCAATCCAATAAGTTTAGTAATAATGATAATAAGCGCGATCACAATTCGATCGGCGCGATATAAATAATAAAATAATATAAAGAAATAGTGCGTGTAAATAAAAGCAAATGAATATATTATATAATAATGATATCGGGTGTACGACCTGATGAGCCAAACGGTATTATAGTTGAAAAGTCGGTGCTGCTGTTGTCCGTGCGGCGATGATTATCCGAACGTGTAGATGACTGGCTACAGTGCGAGTCTTCGACCAACCACTCGACTTGGTCACAAAGGCTAACACGTCACCGCGCCAGAGATCGATCGTAGTGACACGACGATAACATAAATAACACCAAAAGGCGGTGGGCAAGTTCGCACTGCGTGTAGAAACACGGACGGGCGGAATAAAAGATGCAAACGACTCGACGACGCGCTCACACTACGGAAAGACAAATCGGACGGGCGATTGACGGAAAGTTACGGTTTTTGACGAGGATCGCGATCTACGAAATCGCACAGCGTGTGCAACGGGCGGGCGATAGATTTACGATGAGCGCGAGAGCTCGAGCGTCAATGAAACAGAGCACAAAACAAAAAGATGGCGGATTTTTTTTTAACTGCGACGGACGCACCGGTTTGCGACGACGAAAGGCGAGTGCCGGCACACGGAGGATAAAAAACGGACATACGCGGCGTCGGATGGCCATAGAACGCAGCGACTTTCGGCACCAGAGTGGACAACTTAACGAAATGTCAAACGTCTCCGCGCCGAATTCATAACAATAATAATAATAATAATAATTAATTGTGCATCCATACGAGCATTATCTAATGAAATCAGTACTATAAATAGGTACTCTGAATTTGTAGAAAAACTACTCGTACCCTTTATCTCGAATCTTTGTATACTACATCAGTGGGTATGAGTAATATGCTGCTATAATTATAATTTATGACCATAATGAGTTGAATCATTGCTTATAAATACTCAACTATTACTTATTTACAATTTATAATCAATGTAGATTCGTGGTCATGATGGAGTTAAGTTGATATATCCCCCCCTCCTAGGCTTATTATGCATATTCTTTTCTCTTTAACTTATTGTTAAAATAAAAATTCACGTTAAAAATATTTTTTAGATTCTGAACGAAGTGATGAATGTATTGATTTTACAATGATGTGTGTTTTTTTTTTTTTTATGTCTGTGTACAGCATAACTAGTCGAAATAATGCTCCAATTTCAAACTATGGGGGTGGTTTCCGATGTAAAAGTGAATATCCTTGGTGCATTATAGAGGTAAAAAGTTAACATTTTCCAACAGTTTTCAAAAAAATCGAGAAAAACAAAAAAAAATGACGGAAAAACGGCAATTTTTACGCAAAACCAATTTTCGACCAAATCGATTTTTTTTTATGGTTGTAATTCAAAAACTAATCACTGAAAATACTTGAAATTTTCACCAAATGTTAATGTCAGTGGTATCCGTATATAGTTAAATTTTCAAAAAATGTTGACTTTTTTTGAGTTATTTATAGACCACTGAAATTTTCGATTTTTTTGAGAATTTTTTTTTTAAGTGTCGATAAAAAATTTTTGGATGACCAAAAAGCTTTGAAAATTTAATACAAGGTTCCTTATAAGTTGTTTTTAATGTAGCTAAAAAAAATTAAAAATCGTTTGTCATAATTTTTTTTTATAAGCGTTTTTAGTTCAAATTTTTACGAAATCTGTCGAAAACGCGAAAATTTGCAAGTAATTTTGAAGTTGAAAAATCATAAAATTTTTTTCTTTTATAACTAAGTTTTGAAAATTTGGTACAAGGTTCTCTATACATTTTTCTTCAAATATCTGTTAAAAAAACTCTACCGGATTCAGACAACAAATTTTTATGAGTGTTTGAAATTTAAATTTTTACAAAACCGCGTTAAATAACAGTTTAACCTCAAACGATTTTTGATATTTGTTATTATTCAAAAAGTATAAGTCGTAGATACTTGAAAATTTTACCAGTTATTAAGATTCGCGTTTTCTTTACGTGATTTAAATTTCAAAATATTTTGACTTTTTTTGAGCTATTTATAGACTATATTTGAGCTATTTATATTTATTTATTTATAGATTATAAGAATACATAGGCACAATTTTTTTTTATTAGCATTTGAAGTTCAAATATTTACAAAAATTCGTCAAAAGCATGAATATTTGCAAATTATTTGAAGTTGAAAAATCATAAAATTTTTTGTGTTTATAACTAAGGATTAAAAATACAACACTAAGTTTTCCATAAGTTTACCTTCAAGTATCTATAGAGAAAACTCGAAGCATCATTATAGGAAAAATTTTAAGTGCGTTTGAATTTTAAATTTTAACGAAATAGCGTAACGATAACGATTTATCCTCAAACGATTTTAAATATTTGTTATTATTCAAAAAGTATAAGTCGTAGATACTTGAAAATTTTACCAGTTATTTGAATTAGCATTTTATTTACATGGTTTAATTTTCAAAATATTTTGACTTTTTTGAGCTATTTATAGACAACTGAAATTTTCAATTTTTCTGAAAAATTTTTTTTGGAGTGTCCATAAAATTTTTTTGGCCGAGTCAAAATACTTGTAAATTTTATACAAAGCTTCTCATAAGTTATTATAATAGTGATTAAAAAATTATAAGAATACATATGTATAATTTATTTTTTATTAGCATTTAAAGTTCAAATATTGACAAAAATTCGTCATAACAATGAATATTTGCAAATTATTTTGTAGATATAATTCATAAATTTTTTTGTATTAGTAGCTAAGAGTAGAAAATTCAATACTAGATTTTCCATAAGTTTAGCTTATAATAATTATAAAAAAAACTTAAATTCTGATGTATTCAGGCCATTAAAACATAAACCACCTTTTTCATCAACCATTCGAAATTATATCCTAGGCTGACAAATTATCTTCGTTCAGAATCGTTTTTCGTATTCAATGATACGAAATAATTAATAATGATCCATACGGCACCTAATGTTCAGCAGAGCGGTACCCACTTATTCGCTTTTTTTTATATTTTTCGTACTAAGCTTACTGTCAAGATGATAAAATAACCAATAATAATAATATGTAATGATAATGATGAAAAAAAGTCACCGAGTGTATGTGTTGTCCGTAGTATTTGAATTCAATGATTAATTATTGCATACGAAAAACAATACGGAGCGAAGACTATCTGTTAGTCATATTTTATTATTTATTTATACTGCTATTAAATTAATTTATTTGGCAGCTAGTTATACGGTAGTTAATTTTTGACGAAAACAAAAATTTAAAATTACTGGAAATTGTTTGTTTTTGATCCTCTGAAGTACCAACTAAAACCAATTTTTCACTAGTCACTAGAAAAGTAGTAATGTTTAAAATCAAAATATTTTTACTGTCCCAAAAAACGGGCGATAAATACAAAAAAAAAACATCATCGTTAAATCAATACGTTCACATTATTAGAAACAATGGAATCTAATAGTAATGTTTTAGATGTATGGGGGAGAAAATTATTACTGCGTTCGAAACCGTCGCCGTCGTGTATAGTGATGGTGTAGCGGCCGTATGCGAGCCTTACGTCACTAGATCATGGGGTCCTGGTACACGACGGACTCGTTTGTGAAAATTCTATGGTCGGTACTATACTGCAATCGTCGGAGCGGTCGGCAACGTTCGTATATCAATCGCACCAGTGCATACGACCCTGGTACACCATCCGCGGTTGTCCCGCGGAAATTGCGTCGGGTACCGCACTTCCGCATACCCGCACTTCCTGTTTTATCGTCCGCTCTAATAATTTTGTATTTTAGGTATGTATGCGGGTTGTGCGGTATTTTTACTAATTTTTATTGTTATTAGTTTTTACCAATAATTGTTTTTATAGTATCACGACGTCGTGTATAATATTGACGACCGTATCTCACTTATCAGTGTAGTCATATTGAGCCACTGAGATAGATAAGAATATACTGGAGCGCGGACTTGCCTATGCTCGTATGTTACGAAAAACGGGCCGACGTATTTTTCGTTACCCCCACGCCTGTATGGCAAGAAATTGAACTGCCATACCAATAACATTGAAAAACTACACATTTTAACTTGACACAACTCTGGGATAAATGGTCGTATTACGTTAACTTTGGTATCAAAATTTTTGTTTTTATGTGTACTTCAAACTTGTATTTACAAAAAATAAAAATAAAAACTCTGAACATTTTTATTTATTTTTGTAATAACTCAGGTTTTTTGAGTGGGAATCTAGATATTAAAATTAGGGTTTTAAATTTTAATTGGATACTAATTTATATTTTATTACAATAGTTATAGAACCTATTAATTGCAATAAACAGCATGATTTTAAATTAAAAAATTAAAAATATATTTATCAAGACCATCTACATTAAATTAAAAATATAATAATTAGATAATATATTATTCACCTATGGAATTGAATAGATTTTAATTTACTTTCCTTGTTCCAACTCTTTGTACATTTAAAGGCCGAACATGACAAAACCATTTTTATATGGAAATTAACTTAAAGTCTCAATTACCTTATATAATTAATAAAATGTAAAACATGTTATTAGTAAATACACAAAACAAAAATAGTGAATACTATGCATGAGATAAGTGTAGGTATTAGATTTTCTAATAGTAGTCTAATATTTCTAATAGTTAGCCACAACATCAGAAAACAATGCCTTTATTATGATAATTATTTTTATTTATTTCTATTATATGAAATTTTTTACCACCCTTAAACATTTTTTAAAACTATATACGAATGACATCTATTTTATTTTATGTTATTTTTATTATGATTAATCTCTTATAGATACTTCAAATGTATATTTTATACCTATAATTTAAAATATTTGGTGTATTATTTTATTAAATATTATTATGATATAAAAGTAGTTACAAATTATTAAACGAATATTTTATATAATATATATTATAAATACCTATGTCAAAAAAAGTGTTACATAATTAAGTTGATACAAAGGTACATAATACAATTTAAAAAAAATGTATTTAGTTGGTACGGGGCTTTTTTTTTCAAGATTCATTATAATAAAATTATTAAAATTATATTTTTAATATTAATTTCATTAAATAATATAAATTATAATATGGTATCGCGTGATGAGTATTATACTATTTATACTACAGCGTGGGCAATTTTGTTTTTAATAAAAATGTTGTTCAGAGTTTTTATTTTTATATTTTGTAAATATAAGTTTGAAGTACACATAAAAACAAAAATTTTGATACCAAAGTTAACGTAATACGATAATTTATCCCAGAGTTGTGTCAAGTTAAAATGTGTAGTCTTTCAATGTTATTGGTATGGAAGTTCAATTTCTTGCCATACAGGAGTGGGGGTAACGAAAAATACGTCGGCCCGTTTTTACATCATACTATCATAGTCCGCGCTCCAGTATATTCTTATCTATCTCGGTGTATTGAGCATCGACGTATTCCCGCTATAGCAGTGATGTAAAATACTAAATTTACAATCACTTCTCCAAAACAGAAAATTAATGTTTAATAGCTGGACGGTGTCTGGGACATTGGAGAACTGTGCCGACAATATATCAGATCTTTTCCGAATGTACGAATGCATGATCTATGAAGAATTCTTTATAGATCTCAGTACGAATGTACCGTGTAAATTGCAAACCTCGATCTATCATTGTTCAGGCTCAAGCGTGGACTGGTAAAAAAGGGCAAGGGATGCTATATAATTTAAAGGTCAAATAACAAAAATGTTTGGGGAAAATTTAAAATATGTAGATTATTTATAATGTATTATAATATTTTATTTTGTTTTAGAAAAATATTGAAAATACATAAAAACGTAAATAGGTACCAAGTTACAACAAACAAAATTGTACAATATTAGATTAGATATTATTATTATTATTATTATTATACTATACATCACGTTTAAAATCACAAGTTTAAATACTATTATTGCGTTTTCAATAACGCAGATGACACGTCAGACACTAATTTTTCACTCGTGTACGACATGCATTAACAGTACTACATTGTAATGTTTAGATTCTGCTGCAGTGTTATCGAATGACAAGTACCTGCATGATAATAATTATACAGACCGCTCTTTACCACACCATCACCTTGCTGCGGTATCAACCACGGTAGATTATTATACCTAGTTACAGGTGATCTATAATCTACCGCGGTGTCAACGGTCATTTCCAATGCTATGCGTCCGTCTGTGTCAAAGACGATTGCCGAGTCAGTTCCGCGTATGACCTTCGTCGAATTACGGCTCCGTCGCTTTTATACGCGTCGGCGACTTTCTCGGATTTTTATACGACTTGTACGTTGTGCTTAGCGGTTGTCGGCCCATCGTATCTCTCGACGATTTCGATAAATCACGTCTTTGTACGATCGAAACACTTGTGTCGCGCGCCTTTGTCCGATTTCGACCGTTTACCGTCTCGATCGGTATAATATCGTTCGACCGTTTTTGGTGTGGCGTGTCCGTTACGCATCGTACGTCATTCGTAAAGTGCTAAGAAAATAGGCCGGCTGATGATTTACCCGCGTGGGTACGTCATCACTTGCGGGACCACTGTCGCTGTCAAATGTCAATAATTGTCAACCCTCAATTGGTCTACGGTCTTCGCTTAACCTCAAACCGGAGTTCAATAGTCAGTTCGTCACCGAGAAAGGAATCGCATAAATAGGTACTGTTTAATGTTTATTAATTGTACTCTTATAACTTATTAGTTATTATTATTATTAATATCGTTGCTGTTATACATGTAATGCTCTATCAATATTATGATAACAAATATTATTCGCTAACAATGCCAACTATTACCTAATAAGTACCTATCTATAATATCGTAATAATTTAGCATGCGTGCTTTGCCACACGTTCCCATACGCATGTATCAGATAGGTATACATAGGTATGACGTATGGTTCCATTTTTTCTAAATTAACTTTCCTTTTTATTTGCTCGATTTTTATACGATTTTGGTGGTGTAGTTAATAGTTATAGAGGCAGGTCGCTTTATTTGTAGGAGCCTCTTAATTAAATAATATGTATTATAGTTATCGCTATAGTGGTAGGGTCATCTGTTTATGTACCTATAATACGTCGAAGAGAAAAGTTATTTTTAAAGAAATAAATAAAATCACTAATCATCAGTCTATACGTCTGACGTCCAGTAGCGGCTCGTGAGTTAATATTCTGGGAAGACTTAAAATTATTTAACATATTAAATTACAATACTACATACAACAACGAATAAGAAAAACTTTTTTAATTGATAAACTAATTATATTACAGTATTACATATTTAGTTAACCACTAGTTAATAAAAAGTCTATTATTTTGTTTTTTTGCATTTTTAAAATAATTACAAATAATATAATAAATATCAGATAGAAGATAGTATGCCTGTAGAAAACGGGTTATAATTTAAAAATACGTTCAATTATGAAGACGACAATATAACTACGGTACGGCAATATTATTGTCGTGAACCCAGTTTCATTAGCGTCTATAATACGCAGCTTATTCTCCCTGGCCCCCTCCGGCCCTCCGTCAAACCAGCCGTACCATTTTATATAATATTGTTATAATTGAAACTGTCGGGCGGCAGTTTCACTGTAACGGCAACCGTCACTGTCGTCGAATTGTCGAAAAAATTAAAATAGCATTTCTATTAAAATAACTATTTATAGGTTTTAGACTTTGTGGCTTTTAATTTATAATAATAAACAAAACGATATAAATTATATAATATATTTTCAATTCAAATAAAAATATTTTTATGCATTTTTATTTTAATTAATTATTATTTATAAGTAACTGGTTTTTTTCAAGGGGGAGACGCAGTCTCGAAGTCTCCCCTTACGACTCGCCCCTGCTAACGTCTAACCTTAGGTCCGTTTGACATGGACGCGTATCGCACGCGACGTGTAGTATGCGACGTATCGTACGCTTGCGTTTTTAGTTTACATTATTTAAGTTTATACGCGCTATATCGGCGAGCGAAACACGCCTTCGTCGGAGTAAGGTCCGGTAAGGATATGTGGAAATAGACTCTGTAGGTAGGTACTAAATACGCGTAGCCCGTACGTACTGGGTATAAACATTTTTCGTGTTTTCTGTAAGGAACGTGTGCCTTGACCGTCGAGTATGTAATCATGGTGCATTGTAGCTGTTACTCGGCTAACTGCATCAAGAAGTAATTAAAAATATTATGAAAATATGAGTTGGACTATCGTTGAGGGTCTAGACTCTAGACAAACAGCACGTTACTTAAAAATTTTCCTTGTTTATTGATAAAATAATATATTGTTATTTGCACAAATAATTTTTTTTCTGGTGAGAAGTGGTCACTCATCAGTGTTTCCAGACTAAGTATATTAGGTATCAGTGTAAACCAACCACAAGTAGTTTAATTAAATAATAATAATTGTAGGTATTACCATTGATTATACATAGTATAATAGTACATGTATAATCAATAGTATTACGTATATTAAAACTCGGGTCCCGACAACTTGTGTACATCATGACGAATGTTCAGTGTTTGATAATATTATATTTTGTAGAGTATAACAATTATAAAAGTCATAATGTTGTCATTTTCAGTGAATATTAAAAGTGACAGGGGTTTTTAAAAAATCTAAATTTTAAAATAAATAATATTATTAATTGATAGTTTATTTTTAAGATAACAATACCAAATTATAGTATTTCTGGATGATAGGCGATAACGGCAACAGATGGCGTTACCGTTATCGTTTGAGAAGTAATTCAATGAAATAGTTTTGATATTTGTAATTAATGTTATTAAATAGTAATACTCACTAAAACTAAATAAAATAAGTAATAATAATACTCTTATTACAGTTTGTAATTATGCATACAGTGTATACATTATTTCATTATAAATAAAAATATCACATACTGACATAACTATAATAACTAATAACATGTATAATATATAATTTGTAGTTTTAACTTCAATACAATTTTTAGTAGATACCTTCTCAGGGGCGCCCGCAGAGAGGGGCCAGTGGGTGCTATTGCACCCACTGAGATTTTTTAATATACAAAAAAATAATTATATTATATTATAATATATTCAATTTTTTTCTGATTTTTTTTCTAAAAACCAATAATCACGTAAGGTAAATTTTCACAGAATAATATTATGTCCTTATGTCTTATGACGATATTTAGTATATTCTTATACACTGTGTCACTGTGTATGGTATAATTATTATTATATCTACTATCTAGACTATATATTTATATTTAGATGTCAGAACAAAATATACGGGAATTACCACGCTCGATAATCGAGAATATTCGAAAACAAGTAACACTCTCCTCTACTATTTGATTCATAATTTTCATAATTTTTTGCATTAAATTTTGAGTTATGTTTATATAATAAAGTAAATTTATGTAAAATATGTAACATGCATTTCAATTTGCACCCACTGAGCTGATTTTCTGCGGGCGCCCCTGTACCTTCTTCTAAAATAATTCAATTTAAGCTTAAAAAAATAATACAAGTGTGTTATAAAAATGTGTACTAGAAAATATGTTTACCGGGTGTAATTATTAATACTATAATTTACCGAAAATCGCGACTAGACCACTTTTCATTTCACTATACAGAAAAATAATATTTTTTTATGTGTATGAAACAAATAAATAAACAACAATTATAATAAAAAACGCTGGATAAAAACTTAATAAAAAAAAAGCAGTTGGCTGTTGAATATAAAATTAAATATATTAGGTATAAAAATAGTTTTTATATGATTAGATACAATTTTAGACCTGTATTTTATAGAAATGATTAAATAATAAGGTCAAAATCACTCAAATAAAAGTTAAAAATAATATGCGTAGGTAGGTAGTTTATATTTAACAGAGTTTAAGACAGGATAAATTTATTGGAATTATTTAATTTGTCACTAGCAACACCGTGTAAAATTACTTATAATTATAAATATAAAGATAATATAAAACGGATAACCCTATATAAATCCACAATTTTTATATAATTTTCGTCAACAGATTCAATAAATCCGTATTTCACAGAGGTAAAGCATACTTTTTATTAGGTATTTACTTTTTAACACGCACATGTTGATTCACGAAAAATTGTCATTTTATTTTTAATTTTGCATCGTTGTAACAGAAATAAAATATTTATTTTGATTGGATATAACTGTAGATAGTTTATTTGATGTTTGGTCAATAGAACCGATATATATAAGCTAAATTCCTTTCAAAATTCAAACGGTGACACATTATAATGTCAATAAGAAAATTCTTAATGTAGTTGAGCCAGTTGAGGATAGCTTGTTAAAGATATACATTTGAAAATAAAAAGTATTTGAGTATTAGTAATTAATTCTGGATTACAACATTTATGTTTTAACTTTTTTAAACACTATTTTGTAATTTTTCTAACATGTGATAATATAAAAATTGTTTATACACAAATATATGTGTATGTGTACGTGAATTATAATAATAATAATAATAATAAACTATTAGGTAATATAAAAACAATCTCTCCAAATGATCATTTAGATTTAATTTTCCAGTACCTAGTTATTATCATTATGACATTACATTATGTGAGCGTTTAGAACGAATTTTCTGAACAAAAAAATGTCCTGAGAGATATTTTAAAATTAATGACTAATGCATTTTTCGATTTATCCAAATTAATGTTTTGTAAACCCATTCAATTTTATTTATTTGAAATTATTCTTGTTATTTTCTATAGATTGAATATGAGTAAGTGACCTCTTTTATTAAGTTCCTCCATCTCCGCCCACACCACTAAAGGTTAGGCGAGGCCATTCACTATCCACCTATACATCGTGATCTATAGAAGTTATGTCACTGGTATAAATTTTTTCTATTACTAAACAAACATTTTACTAGTCATAGCAGTTATTTAAGTTACGTTCGGGTTATTTTTTGTGTTTGTTATCATTGTTGAAATAGCTATGAAATTTCCGGTAAGCTTTGGGTTTAGAAATTTATTAAATTTTTTAACAATAAAATGATTTTTTTATAAATTCTGTAGCATTATTATTGTAAGTCTTAGTAGCTATTTGAAAATAGACTGTATATTATATCATGCGAGTTGTAGTAAAATAAGTGTTGAACTGTATTATTATTAAAAAGTTGTCATCATTGTTTTATATATATATATTTTTTTTAAATAAAAGCAATTAAATTTTGAAAATAAGTTTTATTGTTATCTATAATATACTATGATACAAACACTTCATGACTATAAATCCTACAAATAACACAAAAAAAAAACTATTATGAACCTAATGTGCTAAATCTGTCTTAAATTTTATTCTCATTTATACATTAATAACATATTATTAAGCGTAGTCGAAAATTATTAACCGCTGTTGCGTGTGTTATACATTTATATACTTTAGTATTGTAGATAGTTTGTTTCAGAATTCTGAAAACAAAAAGCGATCAGTAAGGCAATAAAAAAAATAGTAGGAACCCGGAATACTGCAGGCATTTGGCTTTTAAGCTACCGGTGAGATGAGGGAATATAATATATTTTCTCGAAACGACGGATTCTCGTCTAAATGACGTGCGTCTTCGGATAACGTAATGAATAATGACTATGCAAGTATAAAACGGTATTAAAACGGAGCGAAATTAAAACGCTCGTTACGCGGCGGCGGGTCGTTTATTAAAGTGTAATATAATATATAACACGCCGAGTGTGGAATTCCGTGTACGATTTGCATAATATTGCGAGCATACAGTCCAAACACGCGGTTGAGGATGGAAAAATAAATTGAAATTTATACGAACCGAGTGACAACATTGCGACAATAAGTATAAAATGTATGCGGTTTCGACTGGGTGGAAATTTATCGTGTCCGAAAAATGTTAAAATTCGTTCATAATAATATATTTTGAGTGTGAATTTGAATTATATTTACTATAGCTGTGTTTTGCATTTACATTTACATGAGGATAAGTAGAATTTAAAGTCTGATGGAATTTTTACAGTGCTGAGACCGACAATCTATGTAATACGTAATAGGTTAGGTAGTAGGTTAGATATAATACCGTTGTTGGATTTCGACGAAAAAAATATAATGTATTTATATTTTTATATTATCATATACTTAAAAGAAGTTTTTTATAAGCTTAAAATATTATTAAATTTTACTAAAGCGGAGATGTATATAATTATTGATATTTTTATATGTCAATTACTTTAATTATATGAATTGTAACGTGAAACATTTCAGATGAGCTTTGAAATAAGATATATATATATCATATATGTATATTGTATATATTTAAATTGAATATTACAAAAAAAAGTAAATAAAAACTGTTAGTTAGGTAGTGTCATTTAGATTAATTTATATTCGGAAGCAATGATAAATCATACGGTTTTTTTTATTCAATCAATTTGTGGAGATAAAATGCCTTATTATTGCTAAAAATATTTATAGAAAAAAACATATACTTGTCATATTGTACAATCATCATTAATATAATGCATCTATTGATCTGCTAAAGATCTATATTATACATTTAAACGTTTACCCTTAATAATTTTAAGAAGCAAGTACGACGTATGTATTTGTTAAGTGACAGAATAGTGTATGGACTTTTCGATTTATATTTTAGCAAGTATTTGTTGTCAATGTACAGTAACTTATAATCGTTTAGTTTTTACTTTACGAATATGAGTAATCGACATTTGTTATACACTATTACAACTAATCGCATTATGTATATGTATTGTGTTGGATAGAGTATGTATTTATAAAATAAGTACTTTTAGATAATACATTCTCCTGTATTTTTTATCTTTATGTTATTAATCGAAGTGTTGTAGCTATCTGCGGATATAAAAGATCATACATACAATATAACTATATAATACAATATACTCGGTACTTTGGAGAATGGTTTATATTACTTTACGCAGTTGAAATATAATTTATTTTATTATGAATTAAGTACAGGGTTCACGTCTTTGTTAACAGAATAGTTAAACTGCCTGCATGCATTATATATAGTTTTACGCATGGCATTTAGAACTCTCGTCACGCATCAATATACTTACCTACCACTTATATACAATATAAGGGTGCCACTGCTAGAGTGGACTATCAAAGAATGATAGTGTCTTGCCGTTATATTTGTATAGTTATTGTTATATTATTATGTTATAAGACAGGCCGTGGTGTGAATAATTTTGTGCCAAATTAAATTGCGTAATACGTTTAAAATAATTATGATACATTCAGGTTAGTTGTAAATATACCTCACACTCACGAACCGTTGACGTCCATAGATCAATAGATTTTTAGTATTTCATTTTTTCTCGGATCTTTTCTATTATTTACTGAATTGCTGCATATTAACAGCTCAAGTGCTATAAATTTATACTATTTATAAAATATAACGGTTAGTTATGTGGTGGATAAAGTATAGAAATTGGGTAGTTAATGAAAACGCATCTACTTGTATTTTGATTATTTAAAAATATTTCGGTAACTATAATATCGGTTGTATCCTATTTTAGGTTAGGTATATGGTATATGGTTAGGTATATAGGCGTATGTATAGCGGTCCCCTCAGTTTGATTATGGCTACGCGAGGTACGATAGAGTGTTATAGTAGTAACAAACGATACGGGTTCGGATGGTAATGCATAAAAATAACAAGAAACGATGGTGGCAAGAGGAAAAGGAAAAAAAAGAGATCGCCGGTATCCAAATATAAGAGTTGTTAAAGGAAATTGTTTACGCGAGAGAAAAATAGGACTTGGGCCGGATTCTCCACTTGGCCCACAACATCGTCCACCCGACTTATGGTAGTGAGTAGGTGGAGAGCTGAGGGACTGCAGATAGAGTGAGTTAACTAATGGTCGGAGTATAAAATACACACACACACACACACACACACACAATCTCTCTTTCTCTTTCCGTCCGTTATCATTGGAGGCGCTCGCGCGAACCTTCATTAGCTTTATGGACATTTGGCCTGTGCACACCCGGTCCCTCGACTATTTGTTCCGTTCACCTTCAAAACACTAGCGCCGCCGCTGACGACCCTTATCAATCACGAAGGTTTTATCGTTTCACGTATATACTGGTGGTGGTGGTGGTGCTACGTTTTTTTTTTGGTTTTTTCTCTTTTACACGAGTTTCTCTCGTTTTTATTTATCTTCGGTTTTTCAAGATTTATTTTTGGAAAAAGAACCCAAAAGCTGAATCAGTCTGGCACCCACCACTCCACGCACATTATTTGACCAGTGAAACGAAAAGGTATAAAACAAAACACCTAGCCGCAAAGCTTTAATTAAATTCAATGCGCGGAACGCCAAAATCCGGGGTGGCATATTTTCAACACACCATCTGATCCTTTTAATTAAATTAAACCTTTTTTTTTAGTTTTAATCTCGTTCATCTGCGCTTTAATAACCTTATTATGAACTGAAATTGCGCAAGATTTTTATAACAACAATTAAGTACTAATATGGGAAAATCACATAATATTAACAAGCATTTGTTGATTTATATATAGTTAAAATCATTTACGTTTTTTAATCATTATAAATTTATATATTTCTAATTTAAATTTTTTTCATTGTTGTTTTTAAACAACAACGATAACGATGGTTAACCTAATTTTATTTGTTTTATGTGGATGTTGAGTATTCGAAATAGTAATAAAACAGTTATTAACAATGTTTTTGATAAGATCACGCGTTTTACCATGAAAATATCTAGGTATGTTATATTATAATACATGATATCTAATTTATTGTGTATAATATGATACTTATAAAATCATAGCATTTGATCTATAATAAAAAAGACATTGCGTACAACGCACTGCATCTGAACGATTTTTTTTTGGCTCATAAAAACGATTTTAGTTCTTTGACGATGTGTGTAGGTATACAAGTTCGGAGTATGACAATAAAACGATCGTAGATAGAACAATGGGTTTTTTGTCGTAAAGTTTTATATCTGCGCTATAGGATGATGAAATTAAAATATTACGAAATAGAAGTTTTAGGACGTATATATAAAATTATATATTATGTTTGTATAAGTACATTACCTACATTTATATGCATATATTGTATATGACAAATATAAACATAAAAGTTATATTATAACAACATATGATAACATTTTAAAATAACTAATACCTAATTTTCATGTATGCGTTTTTGAGAAAAATTAATTCAACATTCGTAGGTATTAATCATATAATAACGATGCATAAATATTAAAAGTCCAATAGTAGTAAGGTAGTATAAGTGTATAATTATAATTATGTTTTAAAAATACATTATAAATATTAACTGCCAAAATAGACTCGTTTCAGTCTATTCAGGGTGATACTTCGTATACAACACTTTATCATTGAATTTATTATTAATATTCTCATTATCGTGACCTACCTCTATTTAATGACGAGGTGCATCGAAACCTATTATACAGCAAAACGAATTTGCCGGATTTTCGTATATTGACAACACGATTTTTCAACATTAGATTACGTTTGTTACATATACGACGTGACTGTTCTTAACAAACAAGTAGCTTAGTTGGTGTACGTATCAGCTTTTATTAATGTAATTTATTGTAACTATATAACTGTAATTGATTTGGCTGAATAAATAAATAAATAATAAAATATTTATCTTTAAAAAACAATAAGAATTTCAAATTTCAATCTAAAGAGTAAAAATAACCTGGTAAAGTAGTTTTTAAAAGTATTTTTAGGATAATATGTAAACCTTCTCATAACTTATCCTTAATTCAGCCAATAATATAGTATATTTTTATTTTTTGTCAGTGTTTATAAAATATGATATTATAGGTATAATATACTATGCGAAAATGTAAGGATTTATTTTTAATAAATTTATATTTATTTAAATAATCTAGAACCATATTTAATTTCATTTTGTATTCGATCATACCTAATATATTTTGATTCGTGTCTTGAATAAAGCGCTGCCAACTAAGTTTTTTGTACATTAATTAATTTAGTGGCTAGACAGACACAAAATTAAATTTCCACTGAATAATAATATTATTATTTCAAAATTTCTTGTATGCACATCACTATGGCAACGACCTGTAATAAACGTGAGGTAAATACAATTAACCATGAAAATAATGTCATGGGCGTATATTGTTTCCTGTTTTTACTTCCGAAACAGTAACGATATAAAACTATTAATATTAAATTACAACAATTTATAACATTGACTTCGTAATTTTCAACATAGTTTTACAATTAATGCAATAATTAAACATAGTTTTGAGAGCTCCGACTTTGTCTGATCAACTAAAAACTCTTAGCACTAGTTTGAAATAAATCAGTCAAAGTCATGATGGTTGTGTCAACATCACACGGTCTTCACGAAAAAGAATTTGAATTTTAAGAATTTTTAAGGAAATTTTAAATCGATAAAATACAATTTATCGAAATGTTGGAGCTTTTTTTTCAAAAACGCTTATACTACCTATTAAAATAATGTTTGGCTCGATCATAAGGAATTAAAAAATGTTTTACTTTTTTAGAACATTTTTTTTTTAATATATTGTTATTTTTCAAGTCATATTATTCTGACAGCCATAACATTGATTAAAAAAGTAGTCTTGAAATCTGGTCGAGGAGTCAGTTTAGTAAATATACCAATAATTTTCTATTTCCTCTACATCCGCTACAAATCGATTATGTCGATCAAATACGATATTTTACCATAGCACCTCGCATAATGTTAAATTATATTATGAAACGCACAATGTGTAAAATATAATAACTTCTACTCTATTTTATAATATCTACGCGTACACATTCTACCACTAGTGTACCATATTATACTGTACAGTAGATAAGAATATAAAATATCGAGCGGCTTTTTCCCGAGGGGACACGGATTACTTTCATATACCACTGACTACCATGGTCTTGGCTTTCGAAGAAATGAGTAGGGCGAAAAGCAACGGCGGTGGCAGCGGTGTTTTTATGCTCCGAGACGAGCGTATGTCTCGTCGTCTGACTTTACGGCGGCAATCCCTTGGGAATATTTTCACGATAGACTTACCGGGCTGACGGGGACGACGGTGGCTCGTTCAAAATGTTTTTATTATGTGTTTCTGTCGGAGAGACGGTTTGTTTATCCTCGGAAACGAGTGCTTCGAAGACGGTGAGGTGAGTGAGAGCGGGTGAGGAGTTCGTATGAGGAGGTTAAAACAACTTTGTCGAAAACAGCTATTATTTTATTGGATTTCGCGTATGCACGCACACACATACACTCACACACACTCATACATACATATACATACGAGTTTTCGATCAGTTTCTCACTATACATCGCTTTGGTGACAAGGCGGGGGCGTTTTGACGACGACGCTAAGTCTAAAAATGCTGAAAAATATAATAGGAAACGTAAAAGAAATTCAAAAATACACATACAACGGTTTTATCACACAGCTTTTATATTTTTGATAAAAAAATACACGTTTGAGATACTCGCATTATTTAGTGATGTTTATTACCATAGTTGGTTATGCATTTTACAGTTTCCCATTTTATTTTACCTGTTGTAAACTTTTATTTTACAATATATATTGCTTTGTCGTTCCAGAACTATTAACAGTTTACTATAGACCCTCCAAAATGCCTATACATAGTATATGGTTATAGTATGATATTTTATTATTCCAATTCTTTAATTTATAAATTTTTAAATTGCTTTGTGTATACAAATTTTAAATTGTAAATAGATTTTGTTTTATAGGTTAGGTTTATTTATGATTTTATAGATACATTTAAGATTCTTAATTTAATAAAACTATAATATGTTTACCTATATAGTATTATAGTAGCAGATAGGTATAAATAAATTGTATTTTATTAAATTTGATATTGTTAAAATATTATCTAATTATATTGCATGACTTCATATACATGCAAACTTTAAGTTTATAATAATAAAGTTTAAACTTGGAACAGTATACACGTCAAAAATATAAGTTATTATAAATTAATTAACTTTGCCTAAATATAATTATGGCAGTTAAATAAAATAATTATAATAGATTAAGCAGTTCGGAATTTGATTAAAGATTATCTGGAAAAATAAACTGAACAAAGTTTAAATAGGTATTCAACAGACGTTTCTCTACACACTCGTACATATTACATACATAAAAAAATAGTATATTTTTTTTGCATTAAATTTGGGTTCATTATATTAGATAATAAAGATAGGCATCACTCTACATTATGGTTAAACAATAAATAATATTAAGATGAAAACGTCACGTTAAATATAATAATCTGCGAATAGTCTGAAGCTGCCGAGAGCTGATGTTAATCGCCTTCGTTCGTTTATAGATTGCGCCCTTTTTATGTGCTTACACCAAACCATCGACCAAACCGTACGATATTAAACTTATTCGCGGAAATATTTTAATGGAACGTCTGTTCCGCGAAAATGAATAAATAAAGAGAAAGGAAACGTCTTCGCAGGAACGATTGCGCACAGCGGGACAAGGGTATGAGGAGAGAAAAAAAGAAGCTGAATGTTAATGTTATTCAGTTTTATAAAAATGGCACTAGTGCTGTGCCACCACCGCCGGCGAGCGACCGTGTAGTTTCAAATTGAACACGGTGGAAATGAACCGAGAAATCGGCAAATGAGTTTTGTCGCACAAACAGATTTGACGTTATAGCTATATATATATGTATGTATGTATATTATATAACTGCAGCATTAGCTGTCCTGCCCTTTTTTCTATACCGCCTTCTATTTGTCGTCTCTGAAGGGTTTTCTCAGGAAAGTACATCCGGAAGCGCAGGCGACGGCAGAAAATACTATTTTATACATTGCATCATTACGGTTGCTCCGAAACTGAAACAGACTAGCTGGCTAGCCGGTCGAGCTTGTGAGAGATCTATAATCGAAAGTGTGTAAAAAATTATTTTATAATTCATGATTATAGAATAGGTATTGATATGTATTTCGTATAATTTTACCAGATATTATTTTACAGATACTATTGTATTAATTTACGATATGATTATCAAATTAGAAATCGAGCACTTAAATTTGTCTGTTTTAGAAATGTCGAGTTTTAATTATTAATTAATTACGAAGAGTGCGGATAGTTTAATAATCATTAATAATGTATTTACTTTTAATAGTAATATTAATACATCGATGAGAATATAAAATTATTTAAATTGCATAATTAAAACGATTTAATTTTCTTTACTTTTATTGAGAGCAAAAAATTTGAAGTCTAAAGCACTAATTGGTTTAAAAAGAGACTTAATTTTTAAAATAATCGGAAATAACAAATTAAAACAGCGGTAAATGGGAGTATTGAATACGCAACACCTGTTTTCGACAAAATCGATATTGTTTTTTTTGTTATAGTTCAAAAGTAAAAATGCTTTGACTAGTTACTTATTACACGAATCGTTCGTTATTCTGACTTTAATAAAAACTATATTATGATTTATTATACAACCATCATATAATATTTGCGATGTTTTTGAAAAATATTAATTCATGTTATCGTATAACTAATAGAAAAACAAATAAATTATAAAATACCCTTAAAAATAGAATTGTTATTTCTACTTTTAATCGTTTTTCATATACAATAATTTATACAATTTAATTCAAATTCAATTTATTCATTACAGCAGTGACCTACTTAATGACACATTACAGTAGAGTTACTTTTCTTGTTTTTTTTTTTACTTATTTTTGTTGAAGTCTTACATATTTAATGATTATGTTATTATATAGATTTCTTAGACTTATGAAAGTATGGTGTTTTTAATAATTTATTGCTTTTAATATGAATTGTGATTTAAATAATGATTTCTTGTAATAATAACACAAAAAGGACTCTATAGTAAAACTTGTACATTTTTTCATTGTGAAAGCCACCTGCATCGTGTTATTCCTAAAGGGAAAATACATATACAACCATTTGTTTAGGTAGTTCAACTCTCGAGTTTTTTATTGTACGAAAATTTCTTATGACGATTGACATTTTTATAGAGACCATAGAAACTTTATTATCATCACAAAGTCTATACAGTGTGTATAAAATTAAAAAAAAAAAAAAAAAATGAAAATACACGTCGAATAAACGGTAGTAAATATTATTATTCGTCCGTGTGCACCAATAAAAAGTCTGATGTGGATGGTATTTTATCGTTTAAATGCATAAATTTAAGGTAATGCGCGTAAGTATAGTGCATATAGCTGGTTTATGAATTCGTCGCGTTTCTTATACTGCGTCAAAACATAATAAAAGTTTTTGGTTTTAAAACGATTGCATCTGTTGTCCAACTACAACGGAGACAGCGGAAATTCGATAAAATTCCCGGTCGTCCCGTTTTCCACTTTATTCTTATGGCGGCAAAAAAACTACCACCATCGCTATCCTTGTTGAAAACAAAATGGCCTTTTGTGAAAAGAGATAGGAAAAAAACATATACACATCGGGTCGAGCGAATAAAACGAATCATCAACGGATGGCGGTCGGTACGCGCTGGAGAAAATGCATCCTTGGGGACGATTTCCTCGGTCTGACGGCCGGACTGTTCGTCGACTGAGGTCATAATATAACGAGCATAAATATAGACATGATGACGATAGCTTGGTCGTTTGTGGCCGTTGGAGTAGCTGTTGTGTTTTTAGGCGTTCAAATATAATTGACAGGACAGTCGAAAATTTAACTTTGAAAATGTATTGTTAAAAATTAAATATAACAGCTGGTGGTCAATTCCACTCTGTATTTTTTATCAGGATGGGTTACAAAACTTGTCAGAAACTACTATTCTACCGTATTTCGGTGGCTGCGTGGGATTTGCGGTCAGCAGACAAAGTATGGTTACAGCGACAGCTGAAAATTATTGTGGAAATGAGTGAGCGTTGGAATTAAATGTTGTATTGTTTTACAAAGTTACATAATACTTAAATATACTCGTTGTTTACAGTAATATCATAAAATATTGCTGATTTGGTACTTTTAAAAATGATTACCGCTGTGGTACTATTTAACTTAAATTGTTAATAATATTTAACTTGTTTACAAAGTTGAAAATTATATGTACTTTACAAGTCGTATTATTAAATGTATCAATCAAAAATAATTTAGGATCGAAATATTTTTCAAATCGAAATTCAACGATGAATTAATAGTTGTTCCTTGTTATCAATGTACGAACGTCGAACATCCTGAGTATCAGTTAAAGGAGGGTTTATAAATTCCTCCTGAACATCTTGTTTTGAAAAAGTTATAATTTATATGAGGCAACTCCATTTGCTATTGATTCCGCCGGCTACTGTTTATAATACCTAAATCGATTATACAGTATTTTAAATGTTAAATAGTATTTATATTTTGCAATATTTTTTATTAATATTATTAATCGATTATACAGGTCTTAAAGTTAGATTTAATTGTGTATATACTTCTATAATAATTTATATCATATAGAAGCACTTTATACAACAAATTTAAAATATAAACAATAAGTATAATTTATTTTAAAAATAATATATTATTCAATATCATAATTAACTTAATACGATAGGTTGATATATTATTCAACAAAATCAAAGTACTCGCATTAATATTAAATCGGTTGAAGTTGATGTGGCCAAATCGTTAGACACCCAATCAAAAAAAAAAAAAAAATCGAGAAAGAAGTACCTAGTACCACCTAATTATAAGCGCCATGCGTTTGATTAGATTTCAGTGAAATAACCAAATTGTTGGTCTTTAGTTTCTGAGATATTTCAATTTATGCTTGTATATATATAGGTGGTTGGTAATGATCGGTATTTGATAAATTACTCCATCTCACTCATCCTAAGAAAACTACTTACTGTATGCATTTACGATCTCAGAATTTGAGTGTAGTGGAATAGTAGTTTTCCACTATATAGTAAATTTGTGGTTAGTGATAATGATAAGAAATCTTCGATGAACAAATCGCGTGCAAGTTAAATATCCAATTACTAAAATACTTTTCAGATTTTGGTCTACCTCCCTTCACTTATTGAAACACCATACTAATTCGTCTTGAAAATAAATAATTGCACTTTTTCTAATCTTGTAGACTTGCTTAAATATATACTCGTGTCACATATATTCAAAGGATATTTTTGATTGTGAAGTAAACTGTGATGATGCACGATGGCGTCAATCGTGTGCCAGTCGCGAGCGTCGTCTTATTTTAAAAACTATTAAAATAATAAAATATAGAAGGGACGATAAATATTGGTATTAACAATCATCATTATGATATTTTATTTTATGCTCCTGTATACTGTCGTAATGAAGTTTTTGAAATGTTTCTTTTAAAATTGCACGCCAACTACAGCAATCGATACTGTTACATTGTGACATAGCAAGTACCAAAAATTATCAAAATATTGTTATTTTATTGAAAAACCTAGTCATTTAGGTAAATCGAGTAAAATATTTTCCTAGCAACGTAGTATATCAATTATAGGGATAATATTTACAATTTAAATTTAAAAGTTGTACAGAAACAGTAAAAAAAAAAAAATTAAATAAAAATGCGGTTATTGTTATAGTTAAATAATATATATGGTTTTTAAGTAGGTACGCATTTTATCAACCATACGTTACCGTGATTATAAACCAAATCAAATTTTGTTTCACTGAGAGAATAAGACAGAGTTCAAAATTCCAAAATAAGTTAACTATCCTGTTTTTTTGGTAAGACTTGTCAGAATAGTTATTAATATCATAACTATAAACAATGAATATAATATACTTATCTTAAACTCGGATATCTATAAGTCATATGTGCAATGTGCATTTCACGTTTTCTATCCTCCGAAATTTTTTTTTTATTTACCTAAGTCACTGGCATTATGGTATGTGTTAAGCAAATGATACGTTATTTCTCAATCTTTTATGTGTGTTTATGTGAGTATGTGTTCAAATACTTGGAGGAGAAGAAACAATTTTGGTTAAATCGTGTGACACGCGAAAACGGTACAAACCCGTTTTTTCATTAAATTTATTGTTGTAATATCGTGTTGCTATTCTAAGGCACACTAGACAAATTGCCAACGTTTATATTTTTTAAACTTCCAGAGTTGGTATAAATAACAATTTTTTTTTCGTGGAAAATATCATATCCATTCTAAATCATATTTTACCTATTTTTTATTTTTATTCTTTTCAAACGTAGCGTAGTAGTACAATTCGTTAACAATAATGTACAATTCTACCAATTCATATTCCAGTAGCTTGAAAATAAATTTGTCTGACATAAATATATAATATATATATATATGTATAATGAATAAAAATGACTTATTCATTATATGAATAATGTTAACAAATACATTGTATTAATACAATAACATACATTTTAAATCTGTTCATAGAATTAACATTTTAAATGAACCCCTAAAAATACGTCTTGATTTGTTTGAAGAGAATCTGGTTTTGATTTTGAAAATTCTATGTTAAGATATATTTTACAGACATTGATCATTGAAATTGGAACGACATAAACATTTGTAACACTGACATAGATAAAACTGAAAGATAATACTTCTGTCAAAACCATAATTTGGACCTTTGAAATCACTATAATAGTGTAATAAATAATTTAAGTATAAATGACTGGAGGACATGAATTTATGGTACTAGTTATTTTTGACGTTGCATTTTTGAAATTATATTGACTTTGATCATATTATATCAGCATAAAAACTGCAATATCATTAAATAACGTCAATAAAACCATATTGTTTTTGGATAGTGAATAAATAACATTTGAAACTAATAGGAAAAGTATAATATCCTGCGCATAAAATTGTACATAAATCGAAAAATATTTGTATCGAGTCGTTTTGAATCTTAAGCTAATTGCTGGTATGGTTTATTATTTTAATTTCGCTATAAGTTAATAATATAATATAATATTAAAGCAAAATGGAAATACTATCTGTATGTATAAAATTATATTAGAACAAAATGGTTATGATTCGATATCTTTAAAAAAATAATATTAAACGAGTTTAGACAATATATTGTTATTGCGTCATATTATTTTTTCTGGAATACTCCATTCGGAAAATGCGAAATAGGTAGGTACTGGCGCGAACACGGTCCGTAAAACAATAATATGACGCGTGGGCGCTTAGGAATAATAATAATAATAATAAACCGACGCGGTTTAAATCTAATTTCGACTTTATACGTAGAAACCTTTTGTTTTCCTCCGTTACGCCTCTTTATTCCGCCACACGCCAAAATCGTTTACTTTTTCCAATAATATTATAACAACGGTGGCAGCAGTCTTGGCGGAGAAGCATTGGGTTGTCAGAGTTGCAAAAAAAAAAAAATCAACGGATATCGCTGTGGACAGGTGTAGATTAGAAATACGTGTTCGGGCGGTTTCCTAGCCGGGGCGCGCTCAGCCGGGCCCGGTTTCGAATTGACGTTTTGATGGATTAGAGTCCGGTGGCCCCGAGACCTCTCCCGAAAGTGAACCCGTGTGGCGGACTTATGAGGGGGTGTACACTGTACATACACGAATGTTGGAGTCAGACTGGTCAGCCGGATTTAAACACACACACACACACACACACACACACACATACAATATATACAGGGTACAACAATCAATACGCGTGGGCGGATGTATGTATATATGTATATAATATAGTATATATATATATATTAGGACCAGGGGAGTTAAACCAAACGATCGTTATACGCCATCGCCTCTTGCCTCTTCCAACCTCGACACGACCCTCGTCTCACCCCCAAACACCCTGCACTATCATTTCTCTCTCTTAAATCGACGTTACGGCGTGTGCGAGCGGATAGAGCAGCCCCGCGTAGTCAATTTTTTCTCCGTTTGATACGGTTGAATTATGTTTCGTACGTGGTGAGCCGCGAACGGCCCGAGACCCGAGTTTATAACGACTATAGGACGGCGGCGCAGGCAAGATTTCACATATAATACGTGAGTGTGTGTGTGTGTGGTTCAAAAATATAGTCGTGTGGTTACGATGATCTCTCTCTCTCTCTCTCTTTATTTTCCCTTCACATATATCTACTTTTACGTATACAATACTTATATATATATATATAATATATATACGTTTTACGTACGAGATATAATAACGGTTATAACCATGTATATATATATATAGACCTGGCCGAAACTACTACGTTTTGCTTTCAACTCATCGACTGCGCTGCGGTGGATTATTGTTATCGCGTGACGTGTACAATGTGCTGGAAATCAAACGTCGTACACCACGGGCCGGTCTATTATATTATAATGTATAATATTTAGTCTGTCAATGTTCGACGTCCCCCGGAATGAACTTGAGAAAAAAAGGGTCAAAACCCGTCAAAGTATAAACTTACGTGCAGTGATAACAATAACTCGGCCAAACGCAGTTGGCTTGAATCGTATTACTAGCGGCTGTGTGTCCGTATCCATTAGCCAGATTTATAGATATAGCTAGGTATGCAGCGATAATATTTATTATAATACCTAAATCTATTGAAAGTATCTGGAGTAAACTAATAGATAGTAAAAGCTTATGGGTAGAAATGGATCATGGATTATTTTAAATTTGTAAATTTGTAAATTTAAAATTTGTTTAGTAATTGTACGAGACTAAATTTCGTTTGTAATTTTTTTTTAAATATTTCATGTTTTTTAATACATATTTTGACTTTTTTATTACTTAAAAATTCGCGCTCTAGTGATAAATTATTTAAAATTTACATTAAAAATTTGATTATTGTTATCATTATTATTATTATTTTTAATTTTATTATTTAATTTCATTAACATTTTTTTTTTAAATTAAATTTAAATTTTGATCTTTTATCATTATTTTATTTACAACTTAGTAGGTTTTAAACTAAACTTAACTTTCAATCTTTTATTATGATGAAGTACATTTCTATTTAAAATTTATGTTTTTGCTATGTATTAAAAATGAAAAAAATGAAAAACATATACTTAAAATAAACAAAAAATAAAATAATGGAAAAACATGAAAAATATCTAAAAACAAAATAAAAAATAAATACATTTAAAAGTAAAAAAAGAAAAAACTAATAAAATATTCATTTATAAAAATAATCAAAAAAATTATAAAAACAAAACAATTTACTATGTATGAATAATATAAAAGTATAAAATAAAATGAATAAAATAATATGATATAATAATCAAAAAATATATATTTATATAAAAATACATCTGAAAAACTATCATGATGCGCTTGATAATTTAAATAATTTAAATCTAGTATTTTTCGTTCATTAAAAAAATTTGGAGTATATACATTCATCATCTTCAAATTACAATCATTGAATTTCATAATTATGCAATAAGTACAATAAATTTTTGAAAATTTTAGTATCGTACTATTATTATTTTTAAATCATTGTCGATCGCGTTGTTCTTGCTGTGTCAATTTACGTACATAATCTAATATATTTATATTATATTAATAACTTTTTGACTACCTATTAATCATTGTAACAGTAAACGACTTGATAGAGAAATTGTGGTTATAATAATTAGTGCTCTATTTATATAATAAGTGGATTAGGCTTTATCGAAAGTGTCGAAGCTAAATATTAATAAAGCACCTCAAGTCAAAATATTTTTTTCCAATATGGAAATTATACTACTCACGCTATACCCTTTAGTTTGATATTGATTGAGTGTTAACCATTATCACACATGTAACCTCCCAACAAAATATTATGCTCCGAGGCAACTGTCAGTTTAGTTAACCCTTGCGGTAGCTACGCCACTGCTTAACGGAGATACTACAATAAAAAAAACGCGCTATGTGTAATACCTCATGCTTTTAAACGTCATCTAATATTCAAATGTTGTTGTCTTATAAGCTAAGGTGGTGAGGAAACTTACACACTTGTTTAATAAATCGATTACTATGTATAATATATATATATATTATATATGTTCAGTGTTTACGTTAACCTAAACGTCATGCTATCTGCAACGCACTCTTTAATCATTAAGCTATATATATTATATACATATATAAAATAATATAAGAACTTATCATGCAAGTGTTAAATGTATTCTAGGAATAGAGTGATTTTTTAACATGCTTGCCCAATAATTATTTACGACGTTTAAAAACTGTTATCGATTATATGCTTAATGATGGAGAAATAGTTATTATACGGGTGAATACCTATTGTCGTAAAAATTTAAACTTAAAACGGTCATAAAAAATAGTATGAATTTCCGGTAGAAATTGTTTTTTTAATTAAGGTTGCAATACATAAAAAGAATTATGGATTTCATCTTCAAGCATTTTTACCCATTCATATTTTTTTTTATCGATATTTATAAAAATAAACTAAAAATAGTCCAAAATATTTTAAAAATTATATCATTCATAGAAAATAATAATATAAAATCTTAATTAAAATTTTAAGTATACCTACCGCCGTTATTTTTTAAAAATTATAATAAAATAAAGAAATAAATTTTCTCAAAAACTGATTTATTGTAAAAATAATCATTTTTTCTTCATTATTTTTTCTCGATTATTTAGAAAAGTACTGAGAACGTTGATTACCCTAAATCCAAAGTATTTTTACTACCCCAATAGATGATGACAAATAGAAAAAAAAATACACACATCATTGTAAAATCAATACGTTCATCGTTTTGCTCAGAATATAAACTTATTGAAGAAAAGATACATTTTAAACAAAATATTTATCAGTATTGAAAAAAAGCTTAATTTGAATTCGTAATTTTTTTGATTACAATTGTTATTGTTTTTTCACATGCAATTCATAATTATTATAGTAATACAATATTTAATATTTATAAAATGATAAATTTGTCTAGTAATAAATGTCTATATTTTACTTAAATATAAATAAATAACATAAAAGCATAATTACTTTTCATATTGAAATTTAGATAATATTATACTGTATTTCTATATTATATGATACATTTTTATTTATGATTATGAATTGCTAATTAAATTTTACTTAGTAGATTAACTATTATCAAACAATTTTTTTAATTTTTTATTAAAGTTAATATTAATATTATGCTAGCCAGCAATACTATGAATATAGTATTGTCATTTATTACATTTATTTATATACTTAAATACTTTGAATGCTATAGTTATATAATAACACGTTGCTTCAGTTACTTAAGGTGTCCAGTTGTTATTATTAAAAGGAAATGATAAATCATTATATCAAAAAAAAAAATAAAAAATAAAAAAACTTATGATAATGCACAGATTAATTAATTACACAAATATAAGTAAATATAATTTGACCGATGGTTCAAAAATATTAGACCATATTATTATTTTCAATATAAAATAAATATTAAACATATTTCATGCAATCAATGACGGATATAAATTGCTGTGGCTACTATTATTACAATTTAAATCCAATTACTAATCTGTTAGTATATCTGTTAGATTAGATGGTATTCGTGGTATTAGCTGGAATATGTTTTTATTACTCTAAAAAATAATGGTGAATTTTTAATAACTATATACATGCACAATGCATATATTATAATACTATTATTATTGAACAATAAAATTATCACGTCTGAGCACAGAGTAATGATAATATGCGTCTGAGACATTTTATCGTTCACTTCAGAATCTAAAAATTGAACATGACGTGTATATCGTGTTTAATGTTTATTATATGATTGTAAGTTAGTGGGTGGTTAAAAGGGTGCTATAATTAATTTGGTGGCACGTGATTATTGCTCTCGTGCATATTTAATATATTATTATACTTTTGTGTGTATAACACTCGGAATAACACTAATTATAAATACAAAATTAATAGTGTCATTTACACATTCCATACTATATAATACACTTCTTACAACCAAACCCAAGTCGATTTTTAAATGTAAAATATAACATCGCTGGTCAAATATTCGTGTTAAACAAAAATAATTATTATAGTATGTTAAATATTGACGGAAAAATTTATGTATAGTTAAAATGTACATAAAACGTATTTGAATCATGAGAATTATATTTATATTTATTATTCATTCTTAATATTTATATACATTATATATATATATTTAATTTTGTGAAAACATAATATTGTTCACATTTTATGTAAGCTAAAAAACCAACCAGACAATTAGTTTTGATGTAAATAGTACGACTATGTTATTGGTAGATCACTTTAATGAATGCATTCAATTTTAAGTAAAAGATAAATCATTTTAAGCATTGAAGTTGAATGAAGAAGGCTAATGAATCAGTATAGGCTATTTTTTAGGTTGATTTGTATTTTATCAATAATTACCTATGTGTTATTCTTATTTTATGAATTCGGTTGACTGAACTAATTTTTGCCACATATATCATACACAACTTATTAGTTAGTATTTAATGTTATTTTGGTGTGAATAAGTTTATATCTTTCACGGTATAAATAAAATTAATAGTATAATATTTCTAATTTATATAGTTCATATTATTTGAATTATAAAAAATCGTTGGAGGAAAAGTCGTAATTTTACATTTGAATATATAATTTGGTTAGAAATTATTATTATTTTTTTTATTACCAAAAAAAATTGTACGCGAGTGATTGTAATAGGTATTAGAAATTGTAACATGGAATTTTGTATTTAATTTTTAGCTATTGATCGGTATATAAAAACGTTATAGACATAAAATGAGAAAAAAATTGTAAAATGTTTATAAATAATTTGTAAAGAGGTGTTTAGAAAATGTTATTATAAATATTTTATGAACATTTCAGGTCTATACATAGATAATTATATATAATTATTTTTTTCCAAATTACAACTAATAAACAAAATAGATTTTGTCGAAAACTGACGTTTCTTAAATGTTCTCATTTCTTATTGTTTTAAGACATAATATGACATTATTATATTGAATTTTAAATTATTAATAAAAGTACGATTTTTCAATTTTCAATCCTAATGTATCAATTAGATCAGTGACTCTTAAACTGTTATCTGTGGCCCTCTGGACGTCCGCAACACTATCATGTTGGGGGTTTGTGGGGTCTCTATTGGGGTTTCCAGCTAGGAAATATAACGTAAGATATTTTGAAAAAAAAAAAAATTATTTGAAAGAAAGTTAGTAAGACGGGGGTGGGTCCGAAATTTCTAAAAGTCTTTCGTTTAGTGTCTTTGTTTTATAAACGGTTAAGAATCGCGTTGAATTAGATCAAATTTGATACCAGAAACCATTCTCAATGTTGAATACCTACCTACTAAAGCAAAATGTTCCTACTCTAAAAAGTGTTGTTAGATGTATAAAAATACTAAAACCACTAAAACCAATACAATCTTTAGAATCTAAAATTTAATACCAAAAGTGACTTTTTATTTCTAGCTACTATAAAGTACTGTAAATATATACATTTTGAATTACTTTATAAAATAGAGCATTGGTAGACAATAGATAACTAAGTGGAATTATATAATTTTTTGCTTTAGTATACGACATAATAATAATATAATGTATTACTATATATATGTGCGTTTGGTATAAAAAAAGTCAAAATCAAAACGCGTGGTTGTTAATGTGTTTTTTAAAAAATGAATATTATAATATTATTTATTATTCAAATTTTACAAGATAAAAAATATTAAAATTAGCTTCTTGTGTGTGAATTATCATGTATAGAGTATAGATATATAAAATATTGTTAAACGCCTAATGGCGTCGCTAAAAGGACGAGAAAATAAAATAAAAGCCATCGTACGGAATTCGCGTGCTTAATGTATCTTAGGGTCATTAGACACCGCGCGTGCCAAACACCGAAAATGCCACAACGTACTAAATAAGTGCATGTAGTTATATCCATTAAAGAGCGAGAGAGTTCATTTCCCTCAGTTTTCTCTGCCACTGACGTAGTTAATACTATAATTTTTTCCTTGTCCTTTATATAATAATAATAACAATAATAATATAATGGTGATGATGATGACGATAACAACACACTATTAAGAAATAACGACATTAACGACCTATCACCAATTATGAAGTAGACACTTATTATACGATATACGTATACCATGGAAAATGAGTTCAGACCCATGAATTGCATTTATTGATTAATATTTCATATTTGAAATATTTTTCTAAAAATTATTTGTTAATTTCATCTATATTTCATAATATCAACACAGTTTAATTACATGTTAATATGTACAATACTGTATTCAGTAGTTAAAATCTTTAATAAGATATCCATGGGCATTGGATGTATTTAAAAATTACACATTTTCGTTACAATGTCCGGTAATAATAGTTATGAACAATATTATTATTGATATTGACCATTATTTATGATGTTGTTCAACACAGTAATGTATCACTATTGCCTATACTTCTCGCCATTCAACACATTATGTTAAAAAAAATAAATCCTGGTAGTGTACGAAGAGCGGGTGTTGGAAACTCGTTTTGCTTCATTCATCTCGGCGCAGGATAATGGTGAATTATTAATATACATTTGAAAGCAATGATAAATCATCGCATTTGAAAACGATTTTGAGCCGAGCACGGTTTACTATAATGTTTTTAGTACGTGATTAAATTGTTAAGTTTTTCATAAAAAGAAAATGGTTAAAATGATTTAAAATTATTTCACGTCTCGTACAATATTTGTTGATACTGATTTTTCGAGGAGGGGATAAGGTTTCATTTAAATGTAATGAATATAGGGAATTTCAAATATTGTATATTATCATATAGCTGTTTAGATGTGCGCATAATGGCCGGTTATCCAAACCTAATATTAATACTTGTCTCAAGAGGTTAAAACCCATATAACCATTTACCCTGTTTATTAATACTTCACTGGGCTGGTCCGTGAGCTGGACGATGATCATTCTATTATGCTCGTTGCTTCGAATACTACTAGAACTCGGAGTTTGTAACGTCTTGACCTCTGCCTTGTTTTAAATATTCAATATTATTGGCACGAAACGTCATAGTAGCATCCCTAAATCAATTCGAGAGCTCGGAAATAACCTAAAATCCCGCAGATTACGTTGGATATTTATAGTTAAGTCGAGAAATTTCGTTCGGCCCAGATCTGTTCACTGTTGTACGGGTCTTCTCGGTCCATTTATTCCTGAGTATTATTAATATATTTTAACACATACGAGGCTTACATAAAGCTGAGAGAAATAACATGCGTCTTAAAACATTAAACACTCGAATTGTCACGTATAAACCGATGCAAATTATATAATATATATATATTATTCTAAACCATTGAGCTTTTGACGCTTTTAATTTCACCGTCAGCATGTGTGCAGTGTCCAAAGGCTTTCCGAATGCCGAGCACGTTGGCCGCCGACCCGTGTACAAAAGCAGTTCTTCATCCGTACTGTCCCGTCCAGCAGACGTTTTCAAAGGATCCTTTGTGCGAATACACACAACACTCTTACCCATCAACCACGGCGTAACCCCGTAATGGCAGAATATATGTGTATAGTATACGCCTTGTTATGTCGAGGAGAACCGGCGATGACGGGTGAATATTATTATTATTATTATTATCACTATATACATAATAGGAACGCTTTAAAGTTTGCGGTATACATTTTTTCCTGTCTTTTTTTGGATCTCGCTCGTCTTTTTTTATATATGTTATCTGACGTATAAGTATATAATATTTATTATTTATATAATATAATTCTATTTGGTTGTTCGCTCTCAAACAAAATTCTTCCACAGCGTATTAAACTGCCTGTGCAAAATCTTCCTTTTAGAAAGCAAGTTCGGCGTGCACCGCACAACTTTTTTTTGTGTATAAAAAAAAAATTGTGTTTAAGTAAAGGGAAAATAAGTGTTTTTACATATCTCGTTCAAATTTTATTTTTAGAAGAAAAATTCTTTTAAAGTAATTATTACTCTCTGCGCGCAATTTTTTGAACAACGTTTATAAATGATACCGTCCGTAAACAATAATAATAAATATTAAATAATGGACATCGCGTGTTGCTTCTTGAATGTTCGTATAAATAACGTCAAATAATTACTTCATCAAATATATATTATTATCTTCAGTGTATACAACAAAATGTTTATAATATAACGTGGTTTGTTGTTATAATATGATGTATTGTACTTATAGATATATAATAAAATAAAATGCATTTTAACGTATTAAATAAAATGGCAAAATGAAATTCACTGTACTTATACAATTTTATAAACGACGAGCTAAATATGATTCTTTTGTAGTTAGAACTATACCTTACCTAATAATATTATTGCGATCATAATGTCGCAAAAATAAACAATAATACGTATATTGAGTTAATAAAATAATGATACGCAACAATATACCTACTATAATTGTTCTCAAAGAGTTATTTTTCGACGAGATTTTATTATAACATTAATTTACGTCAGTATATATACCACTCGTACAGACACAATCATCTTTTGTGCCCTGGATGTTTAAAACGTAATTGCATTAAAGACGCTGTAAACTTTTTCCTATTTACGAGGACATTGGGTGAAATTAACTTCTTTTAGTAATTTATCGTGAATATACGACTGAAACACCGTTTATTATGTTTTTTGAAGACAGCTATAAATGGTTTTTATATTCTCAACTTAGGTATTTAATTAAAACGTGATCACTGATCGCTGTAAGTGCATATGATTGTTAAAACGTTTAGGTAGACGTGGGTAGAACAATAATTTAATTTAGAAAATTTATGTATACCTACAGTATACGTCTATATACGAATAAATAATTTATCGGTGTTTTTTTATGAAAGTACATATTCCACTATAGAATAATGACTTTTTAATAAGATTAAAGTTGTAATTTTATTTATTACCTACTATTTTGAATGCATTAATTTATTTTTATTGAAGAATTATAAGTTCTACGGTATCCCTGTAAATCTAGATCAATATACACTTGGTTTGAAGTAGTAATGTTGCAATGACTATATATATATTATATAGAATAGAATATTATATTGCAACATAAACATATTATGTTACTACGAATTACTATAATACGCGGAAATTCAATATGTACTTAGCTATACTTAGTTTTCCCAAATATTATTCAAAGTACATTCTTTAATCATAGTTCACAAAATATACTAACCATGTTTAAAGGTAATTATAAAAATGCAATAAAGAACGTATTAATATGTGGATTCGTTAGAATTGTAAACTTAAGATGTAAATTAGAATTTTTCAGTGAAAAAATTTTTTATTGATTTTTTTTATCAATTTTTATTCCGATTTATATCTCTTTTTTTTCTGACGCAACAAAAAACGCATTGGTCGGACATGCAGGTCTGAGATATTTTGTAATAATTATCAAAGAAATAGTGCAAGTGCTGTATTAATATAATGATACTATTATATTGTGAGTGTGAATATTTGTAGTGTCGGTTAATGAAAAGTGCTCAGTCAAATAATGTTTAATAAATAACGATAAATTGATCTGAATAATGAATGTAAAGGTATGTAAATGAATTTGGCCGCAAAAAGAATGTGCTTAATTTATTATAAGGGCACGCGTGGCGGCAGTATTTATACAGCGTGTTGCGCATAACGTGTAGGGTGTCGGCGGCAGCCGCCAAGTAACGGTCGACGCTATACGTATATATTCTGACCCACACACATAAATGTAAATATTGAACTATGGAAAATTGTATTCGGTTAAAAACATGCAAATTCTAAAGCAACACTATCTTTCAATCCTTGGCCACCAGTTCGATTAAATGTTGTCATCAAAATATCGGTACCGGGTATAGTACACGTTGAACGTACATCGTTTGATAAATCTGTTCATAGGTACTGCAGGAAAATGTAGTAGTAGTACAACTATTTTTAGTTAACTCGACTTATTTTTAGATTCTTAAAGTTATAAAATATAACACCGGTAGGAAAATTAAGGAAAATTAATATTTTTGTATTTACCATTGCACCATTTACTATTGTAGATCTGATGTTCATATTTATTTATTTTCCAATTGTTGTTTCTTAGTAAGAAGTTCTAAAAATATCTGTTCACAAAAAAACACAAAAAACCTTCGTTATATTGTAAACGCATATTATTATGGTAATTTTAACATAATTGTAATACAATATAGTTACCATATCAAAGAAATGAAAGCAATATGTCTGGTCATTAAAAAAAAAAAAAAAATTGTGTATGTAATTTTATTTGGTTGAAATTTTAATATATAATAAATTATTAACTAAAAATGCTTTTATTGACTTAAATAAACATTCTGTATCGGTACATATAAATATCTGTCGTGTAGCATTAATAGCACTAATTTTTCTTAATATAAAAGTGTCTTTTTTGTTTCAAATCAAAATACTTAATCAACATTATGTTCCTTCGTATGGATAATGGTAATATAAAATGTATTAGTGGTCAAAATGTCTGTTGCAACTGATTCTGTAATTCTCTCGTATTACTAATTTATTGATTTTAGAGTTCCTCTAAGTTGACACACTCAAAAGCTTCATTTTTAATTCCTATTTAATACGGTTTAATGATACAATTTTAAACAAACCAATTCGTAGATTAATGCTATCAGTTATTTTGGACTCCTCATCTTCATTTCCTAAAGTTTTGCGAATCACTGTTTATAAGTTATCAATATTTTCAAACACGTGTAAAAATTATATTGAATTAAAATCCTCACTGTTTCTTATTATTAGAAAAAGAATTTGGGTTTTTTTTTAGCACTATTTTAAAAAGAGAAGAATATATTTTCACAACTTACTCTCTAGAAAATACTATTTTTTATTTTTTTTGAGCACCCAGACAGGCAGGTGAATGTTAATCTACTTACACTAAGTAAAGCTCGTACTGAGAGTAGAACACTGTTGTGAAAATCCCAGGTGGTCATCCATTAGAAATGTAGTAATGTTCGGCACTCAGCTTAACTCGGGTACCTATACAACAGTATATACACAAACACACATACACTCACATTCATATGTACACAAACATAGTCATGTAATCCGGTCACATTTAATACTAATGTGCTCTCGAAACGGACTGACAACCACTGCGGCGTAAAAATGAATAATACAAAAATACGACATTAAAATATGTGATAGGTACTATTATTATGTACGTTTTCTAGATGATTTTATAATGAAAATTTATAGTTGATATTATATTATACATCGTAAATTTTCATTGTTATCTAAATTAAATCAAAGTTTAACACGATAATAGGATTTTGCAAGCATCATATTATTGAGACTATATTCCGTTTATATTATTAGGTATAACGTTTAAATGAAATACTATTTAATTCAAAATATAGCCATGTAAATTTTGATTTTATCTGTTTACAGTTAGTTTGGAATTCATAATACATTTAAAAACATATTATGATTAAATAGTTATAGCACAGTTTATTGATGAATAAAAAAACATTACACATCGGAATAAAGAATCTTGTTCTATTTACTTACTTGGAATGATGAAAAAAGTAGTATAGATATTTTCTTAGTCGATTACTTACTTTATTAAGTATTTGCATTTTGCACTTTTTTACGATCTTGAGATTTTTATGAACAAGTTAGATGAGTGATAATAATACGTTATAAACATTTTATACGTACATTATATTATTCTGATTGTATAACAGATACCAGCATTCGGAGAAACAACGATTTTGTTTTAAAACTTATTTGACTTTCAAAATATTATATTTTTGCGTGAAACTTGAATATATTTTATTATTTATGCATGTTTTTTGAATTTAAAAAAAAAAATAGTTTTTTAAGGACTTGTTAAGGTACTTAGAGTAACAAAGATAAAATATGTATTTGATTTTGACTGATTTATGTTTTATAAAGGAATTTGAGTTATTTTGATTAATATTTATTCAGTATTTAAATAAGATATTGTAGATTATAGTACCTTTATAGAATTGTTCTTATTTAAATGAAAAACCCCGCACTACAAGCTATCGCGTCCTAGCAGTTAAAAATATAAAAATATTTATATATATATAAAAAAAATAAATAAATAATCAAATAAAAACTTTATCCTAAAGAAATCTTTTAAAACCTTAAACCTAATCTAGACTATTGTGTGATCATTGTATGAATATATTATTTTAACTGGTGAAGGGCGTAAGATAATGACAAATAAAGCATCTTAACTAAACATTTTCATCCTATGAATAAATGCTTAGTAAATTAAATGTCCTCCGTCCTCAATTTTATTCTTGTAAATTAATATTCTGACCATTTTAATGCTTTAAAAGGTGCTATATACTGAAATTATCTTAATTCTCAACAATATAATATAATACTAATTTTTAACAAATTATTGTTTTTTGAAAAAATATTAGTTTTTGATGTATATTTTTATTTTCTATAAAGATAATATTATATTATAACCGTCGTTTAAATATAGATAATTAAATATATTTACTAACGAGTTACGGCTGTATACTATATAATGCATGCATATAAAGTAAACATCATACATTATACACTCAGCTTTGTTTGTCCGTAATTTGTTGTGTAAAGTTATTTTTTCATTTTTTCATTTTTTTTTTTTTTTTTTTAGCGAATAATTTAACACTAATATAACATCAAAGTAAAAATTTCTTTTAAAGTTTGCTAGATACCTATAATAGATATACTGCACTTATCTATATTAATATCCCATAGTATACGTACACATTAGTTTTATCTACAATTAATATTTGGTACGTATGTTATTTTCATCCTTGGTAATAATTCAATTAATATGCATAAATGTCCGTAAGATTTAAGTAATTATGGTATTACATTACTATAAGTACTTAAATAATAAGTGCGTAATAAATACATTTTATATTATAGGGATAGAAAACTAAATGAGAGGCTAGTCCAAGGTTCATTTTAATTACATTTAACATCATTTAATATTAAAATAATTACTCGAGTACCACGCTGTTGTCCTTAACCCTTGTCAGCGTATGTTTGGGGCGAAAATCTACCTCGTAAGGTAGCTCTAAATGCAATTTATTTCAGTGGTTCTAAAACTGTTTGATTGTGGGAAATTTTAGCTGTTATTAAAAGTAATAATAATAAAACTTTAAAAAACCCACAAATGTTATATTTATATAACTATTATATTCATCACTTCATTATTTAATTTATTTCCAATGGCCACTACATCGTTTATAATGCTAAAAATCTGGTTTTTTTTCTAGATTTATATCGCGTGTGCATATACGTTTACAGTTGTTCATATTATGTGACTTGGTTTTCTCGTGGATAGTTTTTTTTTTATAAATATTTCAATTTCTGCGTTTTGAAAGTATATGCACCACATACGAATAGATAGATTGACAGTATACTTTTTGAGCGCGAACTTTTTCGAGTAGTTATTTGAAATGCTTGTCATGCTTCATATACTTATATTGTATAATTTATGTATGTTTTCAAGACTTCAATATTTTAAATAAATGATTTGCCGTACAAAAAGTTGTATGGGGAAACGCTGCAGGGGAATATTTTTTTATGCCATAAAATTCATAAGTACCTATACTAATCCGTAATCAGAGACCACGCCCTTTCTTAAAGGTTAACAATATAATATAATACGAGTATAATATAATATTATTATAGGCACATATAGCACAACATGATGCATACACGGGATTACGATGATGATATGATTCGGTTAGTCGTACAATCGATGTGTACGCGATTACGCATATAATCATGACGTCCGACATGAAACTACAATGTAACGTTATATCAGAAGAATATATAGTAGAGCATATACGAGTAATTTATTGTAATATATAATAATATGGCATTATGTGTGCGAGAATGTTTATTATTATTGTATAATATGAATACCAAATGACTTTGTATATGCAATTTGTTGAACTAACAAGACGATAACATATGATATATATATATATAATATATATACATAAAAGTATAACGAACCAAAGTCTATTTATTTCACAAAAAGACTTCAAAGTGAAATCAGAAAAAAACATAATTATATAGTTTAGATCCTATACATGTTTATTATGGCTTCTGCAATACATCGCAGTAAATTCATTAACCAAATATTGTATATCTCGTCTTTTGTAACTAAACATTATATTATACATTATTTATGATATTGAGATATTACTATATGAAAAAAACATAAATAAGTAATATTACTAACTGTAATATTATAGGTACATAGTATACAATTTTAGGGATTAGAGATCACATATATAATGACTTGGTTTGACGGTAAATGTATTCTTATAAATTATAATGATATAATAAGTTACAAGTGAAACAAAAATTTCCATTATTCCAATATTAAAACATGTCTGCATATTGTAATATTACCTTCACTACCACAACGTTAGTTTCTTTAGAACGGTGGCTAAATTCCACAATGGGAATGTCTTTTACAAAGAAATTTAGGTTGATACGGCAAGTATTCATTATAATTTTAAAAATAACTAAAATTATTTTACCAGAATATTATTCTATGAAAAATTAAAGAAATATAAACTTATGAAACAAGAAATTTTGTTTTTTTTTTGTAAAATTACTTTAATGGATTTTGAGAAATTAGTTTTGAAGTTATTACAATGCTAAAGTTTTATAATTATTAATCAATAATAATAATATTTTACTTATACATTAAATCATATTTTTAACAATAACAATATGTACCTATTTTGATATTAGTGTAAACAATTTAATACATTTTCGTTATACTTCAAAATTATAGTGAAACAATTAAATATTTGTGGATAATATTTATACCTACAAATGTTTGGTCAATGATTACGTCTTATCATATTTTAATTATAATATTGTTACTCACACATTTATCTCGATAGCGTACTGCATTTTGAGTGTATGTTTCAATAATCTGTTTTAATTTAATCGCACTAATGACCATTTAAGTTAAAGCGGAGAATCAATAATAAAATATAACCTTCAAGTTCAAACAATAAAAGTCACTTTTTGTTCACTATTAAATCTCAAAGTAAATTTTACGAATTTACATATATATTGTGTAAATGATTGTAACATAGATTTATTATAATGATAAAAAATCTTTTAATCAGGCGTAGTAACCACGTTTTCACGTTTGTAGGTACAATTATACCAAATAAACCGTTATTGAGTTATGATGCTATTCAAATATAGTTCCAACAATCCTTTAGTACATAAATTTAAGGAAAATAATACTGAAAATTAGTACCTTGATTAAAAAATACAATAAAAAGAAAAACACCGTTGAGCATTATTACGCCCTTTCAATGTACGACTATGAATAATGCGCTAAAAGTGGTGTATAAAATAACACGAACAGACATATTCACGAAAGTTTGGTGGAAGGAGGGGGTTGGATTTACTACTGAAGAATATTATAATACTAGGTGATGCGTGAAGAACAAGGATTAGCCAAGCTGGTGATGGTATGTACTATACGTATATAGTTTCCTTGCAAATTTATACCACAGGAAAAGGAAATATTTTCATACAATGACCTGTACGCGTAGTGTTGGTTTGCATAAGCTCTTTGTATTCTGGTGGTTTTATATTTTTGTACGCCTTTTATTATCGTTATGATAATAATATTCCGAGTAGGTAGGTTTAAAGTTATATATTGTTTTTCTTTGGCCGCGGGTAGGCACCGTATACACAACGGTTTTTGTTCGGACTTATAACTGTTTTTTTCTTTCTTTTTAAAAATTACATATTTGCATTAGTTTTTCACGCACTGCGCTGTTATTGTAATTTTTAACATATTATTAATAATTGTATTGATTTAATAATATACAATGCGCGGGTGGCGTATCTCGAAAAGACGTTCTTATATTATTATTGTTTGGAATTGGTTTTTTTTCTTTCTATTATTCGTGGACTGGAGCAAAACACAAAAGGTGGAATAAAATCTAAATTGATTAAAGCGCATGGAAACGGTCTAATAAATAAAAGTAAGTAAAACGCTTGTAAATTAAATTTACGTTTTTCCATTATCGAAATTGGTCGTTTATATACTGTCCGTAACACCCGTGTGCGCGTGCGTAAACATATACACCACCCATAAACACGCACTCACACTGCAAACACAAACACACATATTATGTATAATTTATATATACTTAGTAGTTAGCATACAAATATAAATATAATATTATATGTGCTAAGTTCAATTAAATTCGATTTCTCTGAAAACGTTCGCATTATACGCGTTTATCGTTACGTATAATAATATATTATATAGTTTTCGTCTGTTGCGTGCCACAGTGGTATTATATATTATATAATACTAAATGGTGCATAACAATAATTATACATAGAACCTTTGCGACTGAAAAAAAAAACGAAATAAATTACGGGATGGTAAACGAAGAGACGATAATGATAATAATAACAATAATAAAATGTGTCGCGCGAGGAGAGTGAAAAAACAAATAAATACGTTTCGTGTGCGGGAAAAGCGTAGTCGTTGTTATTTGAGACCATCGTAGTGGGTCGCGGTCGGGTTAGAGGGGTGAGTTTAGTCGGGTCTTGCGATCTCCGACGTCGGTGGCAAAGGACTCCACGACGGTTCTCAGAGATTTAAAATTTAAAATGCAAAGACCGCTTCTCCTCCCTATAAGTTTTTTATTTTTTTAAGAAGCTAGTCGAATATATTATTATTATATAGAATATAAAAGGTCGTGGGTGAAATAAAACAAAATAAAAAGTGGTATAATAATAAAATACGTTTTTCACCGTCGACTCACACGCGGCAGGTTCTCCGTCGCCCCACAGTTCTTCCACTATATTGTCTCACCTATATAATAATTTTAGCTTGGCCGCAGCAGCTGTCCTCCACACTTTCCCATGGATCTAACCACCGGCAACGCTATACTTTTTTTCCCTGTAGACTCTGTATATTTGTTAACCATATACATATGCACACACATACACACTATAATAATAAATGCTATTGCGTTTTACTTCGAATTGGATACAAAGTGATTTGCCAAACATGCTCACCAGTCACCACCCTTCTTGCATTTATTCAAAATCTGATTTTTCAAATTTTTAAATAATATAATAATAGTTAATGATTATATTTTTAAATTTTCAGGATTTTGTTATACATACTATAGCTGCACAGTATTCAAGGAGCATCCTGAAGATATACAAACCTCTGATTTTCAAATGACAACTATCCTTTTATATACGGAAAATTATCTAAAAATGTTGATGTACGAAATCAAAATTGAAGTGAGTAATTTTTAACTTTGTTTTCAAAGGGTAATAGTTCACGATAACGGTTTTGAAAGATAATACGGTGGTTTGAACATTTTTTTAATTTAATAAAAATTTTTATAAGAACTCGTTCGAAATTTGAACTATAGATAGGTACATCAATACTTTCAAAAAAGTTACTTACAATAAAAAAAGTGTGGTTTTCATTTAAAAAACAAAAAGTAGGCATAATGAATCTTAAGAATTTGAAAATATGTTTAAAAATTCCACGAATCAGAATTCGAATTAATTAATTATTAGGAGAAAAAACGAGAGTGAAACTGTTCGGCGAATCACCCTGTATAAAAGGTTACTTCAAGCGTAAAATCACTAATTTATTCAAAGCCACCGTCACACCGGATCCGGATCTCTGTGAGACGGCGAGTACCATAGTTCGCACGCTCGGTCTCGGTTCACTGTAGTGCTATATTATGTATAGGAATGACGTGTACAATGGTTAAACGACGCCCTTGTAAACCGCGATTTGCTTTCCCGGAAAATCTAAAAATGGCTCCTTCGAACCGCGCTGCAGACACCTGATACAAGATCCCACGCGCACCGCAAGAGTTCCAGAACTCGCGATGTCAAAATATAATATTATTATAATAATTGCATATATTCCGCTTGACGTCAAGGGATACGATTTTTTGTTACGATTTCATTATAATACTTTAATGTCATGCAACTCAAAACTCACTGTCCGCAGCTTATAGTTATCTTCTCAGTTTTGTTTTACAGCTCTCAATTTTTAAATATCGTTTTTCTTTTTAACGTCCGTTCTGTAGACTAGACGATATTGCCGTGCAATTGATTCCGCGATGAGCTTGTAATATTACGTGATAATAAAATATTTTATTTATTAGTTATTAGTTTTATCATTATTGGATTTGGAGCGTTTGAGCTAGTTTGTCACGATGATAATTGAGATAACATATTTTTACTTGCTAGTTCGTTCACGGGTCAATGGTATGATTAACACCATAATTAAAAACGAATATTACTTCCTACTCTACCATATTGAAATAATTAAACGAATTAGATTTATAGGATAATTGAAATGAGAAAAATGGCTCAGAAATGGTAATTGATTTTGAATAATAGTATCTTGTTTTAGTTATAGTATAGCTCTACTAATATTGAAATAAAATAAGTACTTTTTTTTTTAATAGTTCAGCAAATTCAAACTTATAACAGGAAGTCTTGTACAAGTAGTGGATAAGTGGGAATTTTTAATTTTAATTTTTGTCGGTATTCAAAAAAGTTTTTAACATTTAACACGAATCGTAACACAAACTTGAAAAATTAATTTTTGTATCTACTTAAAAACACTGTAGTTGTTGGCTTAATTCCAGAGGGCATATTTCCAACGTTCTAACCTGTTGAAAAATGAATTTTTCTGTAAACACATAAAAGGTTTTAAAAATATAAGCACCTGAAACATTTTGTTTTTCAATACTTTTCATGGTATTTGTGTTTTTTTTTTTTTATATTTCAAAATTTACGGTAGTAAAAACTTCTATTTAAGAAACAAATTTGCCATAGGTTTAATTAATTTTTTGTTTCAATATATAAGCGTGGCGTATAATGTATAATTATAATATTATAGATTTTATGGTAAATATAATTATTATCTTTGTTGGACATGGTCGCTGGTCAATGTGATTATTATTGAAAATCGCTAATTCGTTAGTCGTTACATGTATAGGAACTGTTGACATATTATGTAGGTATTTTTCGTATGTTGAATCAATATAAATACAATGTATTCAAAGTATAATAAATACTAATGATTTTAAATGAAAATTAAGTAATGTTGATGATGAAAACCTATGGAAGTATACATCAAAATAAATACATTTTAGTTTTGGGGAAAATAATATTCGTCGAATTGTTGTATTTCGGATGTTCAAAAACACAGTACAAAGCCTCGACTGTCAAATCGAAAAAAAATATAGATATATAATGTAATATTATATTCACTTGTGTTTCTGGCTGCGCTGCACAGAAAACGGACGCGATCGATTGTAAGCGCGCGCGCTCAAAAAAAATAAAAGTAAAAAGTGTTTCACGCTCTGGAGCTTGGGAAACCTTTCGTTTGGTGGTGACGAAACAGATAGAAAAAAAAAATACCTCACATGCACATTATGTTGCGTTCACCGTTTGTTATTTTTTATATACACGGTGCTGTACGCGTGTTTCAGATGAAAATAATAAAAAGAGAAAAAACGCTTCCGGAGCATCCTAACCGGAAAATCGTCTACGGCTGCAGTTCTACTCACGACTCGTCCCCTTTAGTGTGGACCCAATCACGACGTGTTTATTGCCCGAAGCGAGTGGTTATATATTATTATTGTTATTACTTATTACCGTATACGTGGAATCGGTGGACGAGAGACCATCTTTTATATAACTCGGTGATGAGCGAAACAGATAGTACTACCTAATAATAATATGCACTAACTTTATTATTAAGACTAGTGACTTTATGCTAAAAAAACTCTTAAAAATGCATAAAAAGATCAAAAAATTTAAATTAACGTGTTATATATAAAAAAAATTATATTAACGATTAAGTAAAAAATAATGAAAACAATTTATTCATGTAGGGAGTAAAAATACATTTTCTAATAAAATTAAACAAAAAGATGCACCTACTGACTAGAATGTGTATTATGCGTATATGATGTATGTATAATGCATATTGCATATATCGCCGATCGGGATACGTTTACTACTCGTAAAAATAGTATAATGTTGTGTTAGAACTTTACAAATACCTATAATGGGTAGTTCAAAATAAAATCATCATACAGAGTATGTTATTGAATCAAACTATATTCTTTGACGAAATATGTTAGCATACGGGTCTTAAGTTCGGAAAACTATAATATTCCAAAAGGTGATCGAAATGACAATAATAATTTTAAATGTGTCTGAAACCAAACTTTTTCACGTGTTCTTCACTCTTAAAAAAAAAAAAAAATTATTCAAAGACCTAAGTGCATTAGCGTTTTATTGTTGTGCATTTATAAGATACATTACGACTGTTTAAGACTTATTATTTTTCCAAAGATGAAGACCCATTTATTTTATTGATCGTAGATTAAAAATTCATTTTCCTTTATAATTCATACTATTATCGTCCCAAAGGTGCATAGGCGTATTATGTATATATCTTTTTTTTTGGTAGCATGCTTGAATAATAAGTCGATCGCCCCTTTTATACCAGTTGAATATTCATATAGCTTAAATTCGAAATTGAGTGTTCATAAATATTTCAGTTGATTGTCAGAACCTTTGTCCAATAAACACTTAAATTCAAATAATTGCCACGAGAAAATATTTTAAGAATTATAAAAAAATTAAAAGGACTTCAAAATAGCAATCAACCACTGAATATTAAATAAATGCACTACGGTTGTATTCTACTAATATGAGTAATTAATTGAATTGTAATTGAATCAATAATTCGGTAAAATACAGGGATGAATTGAAACGGTTTCTAATCAATTATTATCGGTCTATTCAAACTCATATTCCTTTAATAAATTAAATATAAATAAAAAAATGGATAGTAATAGAAACTAAGGAACTTAATTCAGATAATACATTTTTGACAAACACAATACGTGGTAAATTACAATAAATGCTTTCAATCTTATCAACAATTTAAAAAGTTTGAATAATTAAGTGACCTGTCTTCTTCGATTTAATACGATTTACTAAGAATAATTAGCTTCAATATAATACAATAATATTTAGAATGTACTTTATTTACTCCAATAGTAAAATATTATAAAATAGATTTAGGTACTAATGTAACATATCATATTATAAATATTAAATATGTCATACGTTATATACTTATATAGTTATATATAAATGTATTTTAACATAGTTCCTCTTTTAAATACCTTTTAATATCAACAATAATTGTCAATTATCATACTATTTACTTGCACATATAACTTATATCTCTTATTTTTCTTATTAGTATTATATCTAAAATTTCAAGTATAATATTTTCTCCTATCTAATACAATACGTTAAGACTAACTTATTATTATACAAATCGTTAATACTACTACTATTAATAAAATTATTTTAGTACCTACAGTGTGAAGAAATGATGGCTTGACACACTTATATTGAATATTTTCAAACCTCCGTGAAATAGTATTAGGGCTATAGACTTATAGGAGTAAGCATGTTTTCTAATAATTATCCAAAACATAGCTTTGTGATAAGTAAATTCAATTTTATATAATGTAAGAAGTTCTTTGTTTTCTTTTTGTATATCTTACATATTAAAGTTATTGTTAAAGTTTATGCCCGTTATATTTTAATTTTATGTCATAAACTCATAATATATTTCATTTATATTTTGAAACTGTTTGTTTTAAATGTTGCAATCAATAATGAATATTGATTAAATATCTATTTTTTCAATGTATTAATTATAATTTTATTGTTTTTCATCCTTATAATTGGAAGTGTTTAACTGTTTTCTTCAAAACACGTATTTTTAATTTCATATTGCTAAGTAGCTAATTATTATTAGTATTCTGATATGTAAAAATCAAATTTAGCAAAAGTAGTTTTTGAATTAAAAGTATTTAATGAACAGATGAACGAAGGGCAGTGGTACACAAAAATAACCACACTAAATTTCAGACAATATTATTTTATTCATTTAAATTTTGAATAACTATTTTTTCAATCGAAATACTTATAGCGACACTCCGCGCCGTTTCAGAATATGAAATAAAAAATGTACCTACGTATGTTATTGTACGAAATATACACGAATACACTTGAACATTTATAACGATACGCAAAATGTAATTTTTTGGAACATTATCTTTTTTTTTTCTTCTTCTTCTTCTTCTTCGTATTATTATTGGTTGTTGCGTTATGTAAAAGAAATATTTTCGTAAACGTTAACAATGTTTTTTTTTTGCTGTCGGTAAAAAACGAACGGTTCGTCATAAAATAATCATTCGGTAAACAAGTATTATATATGTATAGGTATATATATATATATTTTGTCATGCTTACACAAAAAGACACAACACTCGCTCGCACTAGATTGGGTTAATTGAATTTGGACCAATCCCGTCGTGCCCGCCCGTCACACCGTCGCCGCCTCACACAGCATCCAACGCATCTCCACACCTCCTACACGTGCATTATAGGTAGAGGTAGTCGTACACAATATAGTTGCAGGCGTACCCACTCACATCCACCACTGCCGACACTCGCGCCGGGCCATATATTCACACGTACACACACACACGGACCGCGTTTGTGTGCGTGCGTGTTTGTTTATCGCGCGCGCTTTTCCCGGCTTTTAATCAATATACGCACCTCCCCGCCACCTTCGTGTCATCCCTTTATATATATATATATATATACGTATAGTGTGTGTGTGTGTGTGTGTGTGTGTGTGTGTGTGTTTTCCATTTTTTCTCGCTCGTCTTCCGTCTCGCGGCGGTCAGGAGCGGAGGGCGCGCTCGATCGAACCGAATTTGCGTCCTGACCGCCGCCACATAATAATAATAATATGATATCACGTCACACGACAATATTATTTGTAATTATTATATTGCAGGCAAACTGTACAGATCGCGGTAATTATACCGCTTATGCGTTTGCGCAATATGCGTCCATCGTCGCGTTTACATACGACGCGGGAGACGGAGAAAAACACGCGTAGGTGTATAGGTATATATACGATATTTTAATAACGCACCGCACACATACGCCGTAAATTCAATCGATAATCTCGCACCCGAACTGTGCGGACTTTAACGAGCGCTGGGCAGGAGAAAAAAGGTGGCGTGATCGTTTTTGAGATTGTTGAAAAGCGCGAGTATAGTGAGCCTCCCCGCGTATATGTATAATATTATTAGGTATTGACGTTATCTGCCAACGATATTACTGTTATAATAATCGTTGTTATCGATTGTCGTCTTCAATCGCGATATTATTGTACGTTAAAAGGAAGTAGAAGAGTTAATAACCGTGAAAAATCCATATTGAAAATTATTATGAATAATTTAAAAAACTAAATCGGAAAGTCGCTCTGATGTACAGTCGGTGTGTAAACAATTTGAACTTCAAAGACTTTAAAAAAAAATTGTGCTTACCTTTGCATTTTTGATATTCTTATAGTGCTGTACGGCGTACGCGTATTTTTTTTATTTTATGGAAAACGATAATCGTATTTTTAAGTATTAAATGTGTTTTTATCTGATCTTGGGTGAAATAGACAATTCACCGATATTTTGATTTTTCGACTTACATACTAGAATTATTCAAGTAGAATATACATTATTCGTTGAGAAATCAACTAAATTTAAGACATATTCCAAAAATATGACCTATATACTATATAACTAGTGGAATTTAAATGGGTCGATAATGCTTATTTTATCTGGGAACATCTCTTGAAAGCAAATATTTCAAGTTTATAATAAGTTATTATCGTTTAAATTAATATCGCTGATACAATATTCATTGAGGTCAATTCAATTTAAAAAATGTGATCGCAGTAATAATGAATATATTTTGTTTGTAATGCGGTGCATATTTAGTAAAATAAAATTACTTTTTTCATAAAAAATAAGCTTTCATTAGTCTTGTCAACAACATAATATCGGTCACATTTTTCTGTTGTTATAAATTGTTTTTTCTTTTTTTTAACGTGAATTCAAATAAACAGGAATACCTCAAATATTATCATAAACGATGAATATACGACATTGAAACGTTTTGAATAATTCATTTCAATGGAAGTAAATCATTTTACCTCATCGTAGTAGCTTTTATTGAAAAATATTAATTTCCGTAATATCTATTTTAAATATGAATACGTATTCGTATTTATAAATCGTTAGTATAAATAACGTACTTAGGTATAGCAGTTATGCCAATAATACACACCGTACATGTTTATTTTGGCAAATGTATGTTATGACCCGTATAGTAATACTATATTAAAATAATGTATAATATATAAGTTCAATGATTAATGGTACTTAATATTTTATGGTCAGCGGATAAACTTGTGGGTCATAGTGGAGGTGGGTAAAATCAGGTTTATAATATTGGCAGTCACACAAATGAAAATCTCAATAAATTTTTTAAATTGTATATTATTATTATTTATTTATTTATGATATTTAGTTATCAAACAGAGTCTCATATATTATCATATATGAGATACCGGAAAAAAAAATCACAATGATAGCTATAACACTGGAACGAAAAAATGAAAAAGCCGAGTCAAAAGAATGCATTGGGAACACTTATTTCATGTGATTAAGAGAGATTTATATATCGAGATAAAAATAAAATATACAAGGTATGCTATATTACCTACCTATTTATACGTACATATTATTACAAAAACAACTTTATCATACCTCCGTAAGTTATCTACAACTTTTGTACCATCAGCATTTTTAGACATAGTTGTAGTTTTTAGTTACAAGACAGAAAAATATATTTCTTAATATAAAAATACAATTTAACATTCTTAAATACCCGAGACTTTAAACTATGCATTTATATTTTGTATTATAAGTGGTATACAAATGATAATTCTGCAGTTTTAGAATAGTCTATATTATTCCGTTTCTATTGAGCTATTAGATGATGAATAGTTTATAGCGTAAAATATAATATAGTAGGTATCATTATTTACTTTTATTAAACGTTGATATACATTTTTACAAATAGACGAACTGCCGAAAGATTATAAGTAAAAATAAAATAATAATTTAAATAGATAGAATAGTATACCTGTTTTTTTATTTACCTAACTTGAATACTTACAAAAAAAAAAATGAACATAATCGAAAGTTTATTATACACTTCGTTAGTTGGTACAATAATATGGTATTACATATTATGTAGGTATACATAAATATATGTTTAGAGATAAATTGAATCTTGTCGTAGAAAGCCATATTACATATAATGCAATATCGATACAGACTCGGATGATTCTGAGTGAAAATGTATACACAAATATATGTTATATAATAGATATACGTATACAATAAGGCAGTGGCGGTGACGACTACAGTATTTTTGCACACAAACTCTCTTCTGCTGTTACACATATGTACGAGTATCGTCTTATCGGGTCGTTACAGAATCTCACAAACAACGCACGTCGAGTGAGGGGCGAAAAAAAAAGAGAAATTCTACACTTCAAAACTCTCATCATTTTCTACAAATATTTTCCTTTAAAAATAAAGTTACTCGGATAACTTGTAATAATAATAATAATAATATAAAGGGTGACGCGCCACATAAAGGTTTCTGTGTTTGATATATTTTACTCGTTTTGTCTTCAATTGGAGCCGTAGCCACTCCCACGTTTCCTTTCAATAAATAATTTTTGATCTTGTCAAATCGTTTGTAATTTATATTATTTTATTTTATATTGTTATATTGTATTAGCTGATCGTGCACGGCGTTGCCCGTGAAGCCGTGACAAATTAAATAGTGCCAGTACATTTACCCTGCATTAAATTCCGTTAAATATAAATTACCAATACATATTTTTGACTATCTTTAGGTGGTTTTGATCAAATATAAAAACAGGCTTAAATTAATGTATACAGTTATAATAACTATTTAATTTTTTGTAACTAATAGAAATTCTTTACAAAAAAATATTAATTTTCCTTGAGTCAACAAATCCTTCTTTAAAATAAAAATATTACGTTTTATTTATAATATGCGTATATTAAACAGCTTTTGAAACTATACCTTTACTATTTTTGATTAACAATCGGTTATTTTAATTTTTAAATCGATTTTGAATAGTTTAATAATTATAATACAATTCTAATTGGATTGAAATGCAGTTACAATATTTGCCTTAATCTTAATTTTTTACTGCCACAATTAACCGTTAAATAAACAATTAATATTATCGATATTTAAACATGGTCAGCTCGTGTGTAGTGTGTACTCTAGTATAGATATTTAAATATTGTATTCTTTTTTAACCTCACACGTATAACATCAGGACATTACTTCCAATTGTTACATTGGTATAAGGAAGAGTTAATGACTTAATTGATTATAAAAAATATAAAAAATGAATTGTTTTGTATGTAAATAGGTACACTCAAACACAATTTTGAGACTATTTTTGGTTATATCAGTACAACAGTTAATTACGGGGTTAAACAGAAATGTATATTAATTAATTCCTTAAACAACAAAGTAAAGTATATTATATAAAATCACTACATTCATTTACAAGATAAATAGAACGTTGCGTGTTACGTTTATTAGCTAAAACAACAATTTCTAAACGTTTTTATCGAAAAAACTTTGGCAATTTGTAACTTGAAGTAAAATACTTATATATAATATATAAGTACCTCATAGACATTATATCATATTTTTAAACCAAGTAACATACCTTCTCTTTGCAGGTATCTTTTTAATTAATGATATAATGATTTTATACATTATAGAATAAGAATATAATATAATATTGTTCTTAAATAAGTTTTTAAGTTTTTATACTTCTAATTTTTAGTTTTTTTTTTTTTTTTGAATTATCAAATAAGTTCTATAATATATATATATATATATATATATTTGACTATTTGAGTGTATTCAATCTAACAAATATTATATTTTGTTTTTCATCAAAGTATTATAAAATAATATTATATACCTAAACACAAAGAATTTGTTTGTGTAATATTGAAAATTACACGAAATTATGTTTGAATATTGTATGGTTCTTACAAAATAGTGTAATCGCTTTTACTATTTAAATTATTGTCAAATAACTGTAAAATGTTTTTTTTTAGGAAATTTATATAATAAAAAAATTAATATTAAAAATGTCTATAAGTAGCTCTAAAGAATCTCGAAAAGTATAAATAATGACCATAAAAATATTTCATAAAAACTTCAAGTAACTATGATTATTCGTTGTTGAATTAAGATTGATTTAGTCAACAATTAAATTGATGTAAACAATTTTTGTTTTTCATAATTATTAAGAAAATAAAGGAACAAGGAATTTTTTATTCCTGACTGCTAAAGTACCAATTATATTCACTTTCCATTAAAAAAAAATATTGAAATAGAAAATTAAAAAATTGAAGCATTTTAACCAAGATGACGGACACAAAAAAATAAAACCCACACACATAATTTTAAAATTTATGAATGTTTCCTTTGATTTTTATTTTACTTGGAATCTAAAAACTAACGAAAAATACGTTTGCTTAGTTTTAGTTAAGTATTTCATTATAATTTAGAATAAACAACAACTTCTCATAAACTTCTAAGCCTGTGACTTTTAAGATATATAAATGTTAAGGAACACTTAAGTAAGATTCACATAAAGTTTGAATTTATGTGTAAGAACTTAAATTGTTACGAAGTTTACCTAAATAGGAATCCATTTATCAAAATTATCTTTACTATAGAATATAGATGATAACATTTGTTGAACTGTGTAGTTATAGGATTATTAATACACTTCATAAAGCCAATTAAAATATTATGTGTCTCTATACTATTATATTTTCACGAAATTGAACAATTAAAAAGGTTAAAATTTCCATTGGAGTATTTTGATGAAGTTAAACCTAATTATAACAATTTAATATTATATTTTACAACAGATACGTATAAGAATTATACTGTTTACTTATCTTGTTTCCATATAAATAACATCATTTAAAACTTGAAATTATTATTAAAAAAAAATTATTTTCTTCTAATTTTATTTTTAGTTGTCTCTGTATACAGTTTTAATATAATTTAGAAAAAAATTCTAGTCTAATTTCTTCTTATATTGATCTACATTAAATTAATAATTTACTGGATTAAATTTATCAAATATTAAATTTGAAAAAAATATAATTTTAAATATAATATCAACAAATAAGGTTTAAATTAATTACTCCTAACTTTCAAACAAACTTTGGAATGTTAGCAAATTATGCAATAATAATTACTGAGATAACAATTCAATAATAATAATAAAACATAAAACTAAGGGTAATTATGCAATATATTTTTGATTTTACATTGACATGTTTAATTATTTTATAATTTTATATTAAGGTTTCAGTTATTATAATTATTAATATTATATACATAACTAATATAATTTATATACATTGCGTAAAATATAATATACCGTGAAATGCTATAAATTAAAACAAATATTTATATTTGTTTTTAGTAGAAATGGATAAGTGAATGATATAATAATTATTGTAGTTTAATTAAAAATTAATATTTCTATATATTACAATCTTAAACATACATATAATCATCTGAACTCAAAGACTAATGAATTGTTAAAAATAAAAATAATTTTTTTAATTAAATTGTATAATAATTAAGAATGTGTATTATAATATATTATGTGACATCACAGATAATGTTACATTATGTTAAAGATAACATTAAACAAGTATATTAATTTAACTTTTATTTATTGTAACGTAAAACATAAAAATGTAGATAAAGTATAAGTATAATACTTATCCACGACATTAAGAGTTACTATATCAATGTGGATAAACATTTACGAAACTATATTAAAACAACGAGTATAATATTATAACTATACAGTATCATAGTAGCTATCAGATTTTTAATTTTAATTGGCAAATTGCAATATATTATTATTTTTCACGTATCGAATTGCATGATTTATTTTCGAGATCGTTTTACACCTAATGTGGTTTGGTGATGAAGTATATAAGAGAATCATGTACTCGTATAATGTTTGATCGGGAATAAAAAAAAATGTAAATTCAAAATCCACCACCGTTGAATATAATAAAATATAATGATTTGGATATATTTTCTAACCGAATTCCCAGTATCAAAAAAATTGGCGAGGTGTTTCAAATACTTGAAAGATTATTATATGCCAAGTATGCTCACATTTGAGTTATTATTATAAAAAAAATATTATATACATAATACATGTAATTATTTTGTTTGATAGAGTTATTGACATCATTCAACACGTCTGCTAGAGGGTTATCACTTCATCATTTCGATTTGCATTGCAGTGTCCACGTATATAATATATTTGAATATGGATTTATTGAATATCATCAAATTAATATTGCGTGCTCAAAATGAGAAATTCGTTTGAAAAAAAAAAATAAGTGAATATAAGGCTAAAGAGAGTTAAAGAAAGAGAAAAAAATAGAAGAAAGAAATACCTCTGTGTGATCGGTATTGGAATTCAGTGCGTATACTCGTATATAAAAGGGGGGGGGGAAAAACCGACAGCAGTGGCATCGAGTTCATTTTCCCCCGTTAAAAGAAAATGTTTGATGTTCCGGTTCTTTAGAAACCTCGAGTTGATAAGATATTACACTTTACTCACGCGTGCGTATGTGTGTGCTATATAATAACGAGAAATGCTAAAAATCAAGGTTTTGAAAAAAGCAAAAAAATCCCTTACTCTTTTTTTGTATCGTTCATGTTAGGTATATGACTATATTGCTCATTGTTTAAATCTAAATTATATGGACGTTAACAAGTTATATTAATAACGAGTCAGATATTTTTGTTATCAAGTGAGCATTTAAGTGCGTATATCTACTTAATTTCTTATTTGTTATGCATAGAGCTATGATTTTAAAGGTTATATCGAAAAGTATTTCAAAAGTGTATACTTTTTTTACTAAATTGTAAATAAAACATTTTTTTTTCAAAATTTTTCATACTTTTTGATGTGATGAGTAACTGAATATTTACCATTAAAATAATCATCTTAAGTTGATATATTAAAATATAATATTATGTACCTAGGTTATATTGTGCCTGTGCATCACTTTAATGTAATCACAGTGATGTATTTAAAGCTTTATCAAGCAGATAAATACTTAATAATACGTTAACATTTATGACTATGAAAGTATAAGAATAAGTTAAACTAAACTCAACTTGTATTTTATATAAATTTTTAATTAATAATTAAAATTTTATTTTTTTTTTTTGTTCATCATTTGTATCATTAATTTAAATATGTGTAATTTTTTGTGAATGGTCAACATTTAACTACAGTAAACACAATCTGCTATAAATTAAAACTATAATTAAATAACTGCTATAGTAAAGTAAATAATAATAGTAAATATAGTAATTTTAAATTTATTTAGAAAGATACTACTCAAACATTCAACATATTTTTAAACAACTTTATTAGCATAGCATTTTTATCAGTAAATGCGTTTGTTAGGAAATATAATAATGATTCAGTGATAATATAAATCGATTTTATGATCAATTCACAGTTTTGATTGTATATTCAATATTTTATGACAATAGTCGTACGAAAAACAAGGAGACTTGATACAATTTAAATGTTTTTATTTTTCTGATTAAAGAGTAAAAAAAATGTGAATTCAAACAGTCGGAAGTCATTAAACGATACATACAAAAAAAGAGGGAAAGATAATGCCTCTCTAATGTCCCCTACTAAATAAGCTACTGATCTAATGTATAGTCATTGTTTTATGCTGGATTTCCTATTGTTGTTGAATATCGTTCAACTAAATCACTTCTCTGATGAAATTACAAGCTTGGAACAAAATTATCATTAATTTGTTATAAATTGTATTGAAAAGATACATTTTAAATTATAGATTTGTAATATTTAAACGTTATTATTTTACGTAAATTTATCGATATTATCACTATTGAAAAGAATCACTAATAGCTTGTTATTTAGCTGTTTTACATGTCATTATTAAAACTTTATTAGTTATAGCAAACAAGACAATGCCTTTTTTTGTTATTTATAATTTTTATTTAGGAAAAATATTTAATTTGTACAACGATTATAGACATTTTAAAATGTAAAAGCTCGGAAGAAATACACAATCGATTTTGATTAGTTTGTTAAAATGATCATACTTAGTTGTTTATATTATGTTCCAGATGATACTGAACCAGTACCTATCTATTCGGGTTACCAAGTAATGAAACTGCATTATATTATAATTTATATAAAGGTACGATAAACCCTCCTTATAAAGGATCCCATATAAGACGGAAATCTGCTTAGAACAGAAAATAACAACAGTCCCGTATAATCTATATCTCGTATATTTTAGACTCCCTATAACGGTAAAATCAGTTGGCCTCGAGCAATTTTGTAAAAAGGAGGTTTTATACCTGGTATAAAAGAATTAAACTTCAAAACTCAGTTGTAGGTTTAGGGTTTAGATACTCAATATTTTACAAGATTCAATTCAATTTTTTTTTTTAATAAATGCTATGTAAATGTGTTGTCGAGCTGAGCAATAACGTTTTTTTTCGTACATAAAAAAAAAAGAATGTGTGTGGTACACTAGCTGTTACTTAAACTGTTTGTTAACTGCGTGTGATCTTCAAATTCTCATCGTATTGATGTGATTTATTATTTGAAACAAATATAGTGATATTGTATTGTAATTTATATGTAATGAAAAATTAAATCAAGAATTCGAAATCCAGGCAATTGTTAGTTAATGCTCACTAACTTGTATTATTGTTTAAGAATATTTATATTTTTATATTGATATAGGTATCGTTACGACCGTGAATACATTATATATATATAACTTTTGACATTAATTTAATACATTATTAAACAACGTTTTAATCAAAAACTGTATTACCCATAATATCTGGCCTATTATTAATTAAGTGTAATGTAAATATCAACAACGATGATGTTATGATGTGTTATGTTATGTTTGATTTGCAAGTAAACGAACAAGAATCATATTTGAATTGCAGAACTAAAATGTATGTTGAGAATAACAATTTTATTTAATACGAGTTGACTTTTGTTTTCATATCTATGTAAGTATAATAAATATTTTTATTTTAAAATTAGTTTTTTTTTTAAATATTAATACATATTTTCTATATCTGTTACACGTATAACACTACGTTATATTTGATTTGATTTTTTGTCGGAAAAATAAAGCGATTCCGATAAAATGTGTAGTACTGCATGTATACAACTAATTTGTTAGTTACTATTTATTTTTTTAAGTCATTATGTCAAACAAGAATTTTTATGAGTTATCGACATTAAATAAAAACAAACTCACTTGCATGATTGAAGCTCTTAAAATCGAGTTACTTGAAAACATGAAGAAATGTGAAGATATTTTGAAGGTATTTATCACACACAAACATATAACACTCTTTATTTTAACTTTTAATGGTCGGTATATGTTACAAAAATGAAAACGTTAAGAACAGACACAAATAACTGAAATACATATTATGATTGAAATCAGTGTATGTGTATAATATGTTTAGTAAAACAATTTTCGGAGTACTCTTATGCGTATAATGTGTAGTATAATGTGTTGGCAAAACTGAGTTTTATCAATTTTTGTAATAAAATAGTTTTTGAAAATATTACAACCACAAACATTCGAATCTAATGTAAAGGTGGGTTTCTACTACACACGTGTACGTGTACGTGCATAAAAATTTAAAATACTTTTCTGAGATTGGTTGGAACGTATTAACTTTCTGGTATACTAAAAGCTTACCATGTAATGCTTACCAATCCCAGAAAAGAATTTTCTATGTCCGTACACGTACATGTATATAGTGGAAACCCGCCTTAACCATAGACCTTATACTAAGGTTAAAGTATAAGGTATATGAATGTAACATACACCGATCTCATGTGATACTTACTTCTTCAATTTTAGTTAATGTGGTGATTTAACTGTGATTGTACGAACTTTCAACCTACGATATATTAAATTGATAGGTAATTGGGTTTTGAATCGTGTTTTTTTAGGATACATCTCGAAATGACAACTTTCTGTTGGAAAAACAAATCAATACGTGTTTTGAATTGCAGTGTAAAATCGACGATTATTCAGACAAACTTAAGGATTTGGAATCAACGGACGATTATACGGTACTTTTTAATACCATATTATTAGTGTATTAGTCGTAGTAGGTATCGAATAGGTACAACTATTGTATAAACAATAAGCTTAGAACTTATTTTTCGAACAATCGGACACGTTCGTACGGATATTAGACTTATACCAACATAATTTTTTCGTTGTATATGTAAAGGAGTCGCCAAACACTGTGGTTGATTTTATTTCAAACATTCCTAACGTCGTGAGCGATTTGGGACCCGAATCATTGGTCGTGGTTACATCCGAAAAAGTGGGCATGCAGTACGTAAAGTTATTACAGTAAGTATACTTACTTACCAACATTTAACATGTTTTTATATCTTAAAAGTTTTATAATTTATCTCAAAATATTTAAAAACTTTAGATCAAGCCTTGGTGACTTGGAATAATTTTTTTTTTTGTTAAATTAATATTAAAAAATTCCAGTTGATAATTCGAGTGCTGCATATGAATTATTTTTGTGATGTTAAGATTATTTATATTAGATGGGTTGTGTACTTATAGACACGTTTTACAAAAAAGCCTTAAATTTTTGCGATTTTTTATTTGTATTTTTTTGTCAGTACCACTCCTCTCGTTATCGCTGCAAACTAGAGTTTTTTTATTTTCGTTTGTGCAAATATTTAGGCTTTAAAAATAAATTACTCAACATATGACCGCAAGTACTATTGACTTACTTTCGTTACAAATAATATCATAATTACCACCGCGGTGTGACTATACGGTACCCAAAATGACGTGGGTGCATAATATTACACCTCTAATCTCCACTTTCAGTGATTTAGTGGTGAAAAACGTTATCATTACCACGATCAGGGCGTTGACGGCGGGCGAAGTGAACGTGACGTTGGGCAACGTGAAAACAGCGCTTCTGGACGGGTCTGAAGAAGAATACCAAAAGTTCGTTGGTAGCGAAACCGTACGGTTGGTCATAGCAGACCACGTGCCGGCCTACCGGCTGTACCGAGTACGGGGCGATGTCCACCGTTATCAGTGTTTCGCGATGTTCCAAACGAATTGCGATGGCAATGGTGATCAATGATGACGATATAGTTATAATGAGAATATGATATCGCAATAGCTCCCAATGAACCGATTTGACGCTGGTCAAGTTTATATAGTTGTTGTTGTTGTGCAGTTGATTTGACGTTGTCTATACATAATGTTATAATATATTGGAATATAATATTATATCTTTACCTACTTGAGGTTACTAGATGAAAAATTATTTTGCAGATTTTGCGGTATTTTTTAAAACTTCAGAAGCAGAGTTTCATATAAATTAGCATATTATGTATAGTTGATATTCAATTATTTTTAGGAACATTTAAAAAATATACACATTTTAATAGAGTTCTTAAAAATAATAATAATAAAAAACAAAGGTAGTTGGAGAAATTACAATAAATTCAAACTCAATGTTTGATATAAAATTTAAAAGCGTTTTCAAAAACGATAATTTACATATTATTTTTATTGGGTCTTCTAAAATGTATCCTCAACTAATCAGATCGGGCAATAATAATTAAAAAAAATCGTTTTATTTACAAGTTTATTTGTTCGGTCGAGATAAAATTATTGAAGTTCAATTTTACCTGGTAAAATACCAAATAATATTCAAAACTACGGTATTATTATTTTATCAGCTTTAGCATTCGTAAACATAAATACATAAATTTATCTCTGTCGCCACAACGTGATTCATTTTTATTTATTTACAGTACGAATAATTTTTGGTGTGTATTGTAAATTTATATTACTGTTAATTTAAAACAAGTTAATATTATAGTAGTCTTATCATATTCATTAATGAACACACTTACAAGAGCTCGTTCTTGAGTCGTTAAGATGTAACATAGGTATAATTCGAGAATAATGAACACATTTTAAAACGTCAGTTTTCATTATTGCAATATTAACCATAATAATTTAATAAAATTATACTCAGTCACTACATCGTGTTAAATTTTTAAAATGTATCAATAAAAATTTATCGTTTTACTCGCCTCAGTCTGTATTTTATCTACCTTGGTAAAATATATAATATACGTAGGTACGTGTAATGCGGATAATAGTATACAAGCGTATAGGGTTTGATAGGAAATCGCACTTAATCAAAGAAAAACCCATGGCTTTTAAATCCGGTTTCGTAACTCACGCAGCTATATTTATCCTTAGTTAGGTCAGTCTCAGTATCCTGGCATATTTTCTCACCACCATCTATACCATTTACCATTTCAGCATTCGTATCTACAATAATACTCTGTAGTCTATACTGTACTCACGCAGGTGTATGATACGTGTATAATACTTACATACATTGGGATCGAGTAGGTATATTATGTGTATAATTATAAATATACACTTGCGTGTGTGTGTAGACGTTTATTATACTTGCATATTGCAATTGTTCACTCAACAATTGCTTCGGCGAATAATCAAAACATGCCCTTCGTTCCAAGGGTCAGCCGTATCTGGTATTATCATTTTTATTGTTATATGCACTCACAACCCACATACTCTTGATTGTTTTTACATCAGTAGTTTCTCCTCAGTCTACTACAACACCGCCGGCGCTTTACCTAAGTGAAATACGAAAAAAAATATACTTTACGGGTCTGTCGAGTTTTAATGGCAAAAACGACTTGACGTCAGTTCGTGGGTTTTGGCAAAGTATGCAGTTTTTCAAATAGCCCTGTATCTCTCGTGAGGTAACGAGAATCGACCCTATAACAATATAATATATTAGAGACTCTTTTATAGAACCAAATATCCCATTGGAGTAAAAAAATTAAGTTCAAACGCCATTAATCTTAGTGTAATACCAGGATCGTCGTAGGTAAGAACTAAGGGTGTATTGTCTATTTGTCTTGGTCATACCAATTTATTTATTATTGGTAAATAAATAAAAAAAAATTATATTACATTATATCTACTTACAGACTTAATAATAATAAAAATAGTAACCAGTACTTTAATTTGAAAAAAGTAAGAAGGTGGATGCAAAAATGTAAAAATAAAATGTGCGTGCCCGAAGATTTAAATGTCGTATTGATAAAAATATATAATTAGAAATGATAAGCAAAACAGTTTTAAAAAAGAAGAGGTACTCCACTTGTCATACTAGGGCAAAGGTGCTTAATTCAAGCACTGAATTAATTAAAACATAATAATATGACACGTATAAGTTATTTTAAAAATATTATTTTATCAACACCCACATTTAAATTAACTACTTAAACGTAACAAAAATTAATTGCTTTAACATTTTCTTGGTGTTACAAAATATTCATTTTGTTTTTATTACAATATTATTTTGTCTCTATTTTAAATAAGACCATGTATTTTTTATGATAAATTCATGTTAGTGAGATTGAATCTGAGGAAAGAAAAGGCCTAATATATAATTTGATTCAGCTTGATGAAAGAGTAGGACAGTATTAATAGGTAAATTATAAAAGTCATCATCTTCTACTTATAAGTTGGTATGAAACATGAAATATTGTGGCTTAACCTTATATATTTAAAAAGTGTTTGGTTTGTATATTATAAAACTATATTTGCTGTACAACATTATTTTGGCAGATTTTGAATATTTATGCTATTTAAATAACGGTTTAAATTTTTAAAGTAGAAGCAGTAGTATCAAGTATCAATGACTATTGATAGGTTATTGTAGCTGAGATCACACACTAACCCAACCAGTAACCACGTCGATCACAGGAAGGATTCACATTCATTAGATTTCCGGCGGTATCAAAACTATCTAAATCATTTTACTAGTATGCATACTATATTAATTATATAATAATATTAACATAAATTATAAATGTTAAATAATTGTAAACCGATTTTTGTTTATGCATTTTTTTTTTAAATTTCAATTGTATAATTTATACAGTGTCAGAGTATTTATTGTGAATAATTTTAATTTATAATAGTCAAAATCGAACAAAATAATAAACGCAGGGTTATAGTAATAATAATAATATAATAATAATAATTATGATAAAAAATTAAATATTTTTTCAAACAATATACATTATATATCGTATACATAATATATATTTATACATATATCGATACATCATTATTTATATTTCATTCACTGCTGTTGTTCGAGTTTACACAATGAATTTTCGTGGAATATTTTCAATTAACCAATAGGTTCAAGTGTGTATACAAAAAAAAAAAAACACTAATCAATGTCATCGAATGTTACTTATAAGTTATAATATTATTTTTAATGGTGTTTTTTCATGATAAATCTGACTATATTTAGCGAAAAGGGGGAGGAGATATTTATTCATATTTTTTCAACTTTTTTATTATTCATATATTTTTTTTTTTTTTTTTTGAAAGCTTTAATCACGTAATTTTTTTTTTATTACTTTGTATCTTTTCATCGTGAAAATAATTCAATTCATATTCTATATTCTTTATTATTTGCCATTAACGATTTTTCAATTTTCAAACTGCGTTACCGATAAAATACACAATATACAGTATAATAGTATAATATACAATTTAATAGTTTAATACACAACATAAAATTTATACAAATAAAATGAGCTATTAGAATAAAACATTTATGGGGGAATGATAATTGTAAATCGCTTAATAAACCATAATATATATAATTATCTGGTAAAATACAATATTTTGATCATAAATTATGGTTATATGACGTTTTAGATAGGTATACGAGATATAGAGCTACGAATCAATTATTTGTTCAGTATTATTAGTTACCTATAACAGATTTATGTTCCACAGACAATCGTTTTCAATTTCTCCAATTTTAATTAAAATTAGTTTTACTATACTTAAAAAGTTATTACACAGTTAATCTAAATTTAGGTAATTCTAGAATTTATTAAAATTAATTATTATTCATAATATTGAAGTATAATTATGAATTATTTTCTTTGTTATAGTTGGAAGTTTTTGTTCATAATTTAAAATAGGAACAAAAGAGTGTAATACAATTTTTATGATTAAGACTGTAGATAATAAATATATTTTCTTAGTAAATCTAATATAGCCATGTTCACTTTTTTATTTTAACGTATAATAATTTATAGTGTATTATTTTATCATATAGAATTATATATTAAGAAAATGTATTGTACAATTGTATTATGTGATAACATATTATAATGACAGATATTAACTCTGGTTTATTATTTTAAGTACATTTTAAACAGTTTAAATAAGAAATCAGTTACTGACGTCATATGATTGTACTACATCAATTTTTTGCTGCTACAAGTTAGGTGTATTGTAATGAATCTTCTATAGGTATTTGCAAGTATCGACAGATCCGTCTAATCCGGACGTCACGATGTTATAATAAAGCTACATCGCTAGTTTACATCGCTTATAATTAAATCATATATAATAGAAACGGTGTGAGCATGTGCGAATACAGAAGTATTTATTCGTTTAACGTCGGTGGCCTCAAATCAGTGAGCCGTTAAGTGTTTTACCTGCTGTGCGTTGAACACACGATATATATTATATAGCTAGTATAACGTTAGAGGGTGTATCAAAAAAAAAAAAAAAAAATTGGTTTTTATTTACGCCCCATTGGACTATAGGGTATCATTAAAACGATGTACGCACGCTGAACATACCTTTACATATATATAAACATAAATTTGTTATATTGTGTCGCGTGTATGTATAAACGTAATTGTGTGCACGTGGACTTGTCGTTGTAATAATAACTGTGTGTGCGAGCGGACTTTAACGCCGAGGCAGTTTAGACGTTGTTTTACAGCCGTTCCCTTCTTCCTTCCACGCCGCCGACTCGCTCTGGCTAGTTCCGACCGATGTACGTTATTCTCGTGGTGAAATGATTTTTTTTTTTTTTTTTATATTCTATATCATTTCCACAGCTATGCCGACGACACACGCACACCGGGAGAATAAAGAGGGGTGGTGGCGACGCTCGATGGCCCGAGGGTTTCATTAGACGACAACGACAGGATTTGATGGCCAACAATAACGTCGTAAAACGTTGTTTGGCAGAGCTTAATGAAATTTTGCCGCCGCCTCCGACGACGACAATGTTTCATTTTTACGCAGATTCACCCGACCCCGTTGTGATTGTGCATACATGTTTATATAGCGGGCCGACCGAGTAGGTATATAGTAATATGGCGTGGCTGCAGCAGCGGAGTGCGCGCAACACGCGTTCACGTTAATATCATACTCTATACATGGCGTGTTCGCGAAGGGAGGTGTGCAGAGGGGGTTAGAAAACAAGATAGAAAAACAAAACGAGTCACTAGAGAATTACTTTTGGGCTATTATGAAAAGCCGTCGCGTCATAGAGCCTTACACGTGAGTAAAACCGCAAAACTACGCATAATACTGGAGCCTATAAAAAAAAAAAACCGTTAAATCACGTAACTATTTCACTATTCAGTACAATCGTATAATAAACTAAGAATAATATTATAGTTCTTCCGGATTTTGCATGAACTCAATTAAATATTTTTAGTGTTATAATAGAGTCTTCGAAAAAAATAAAATAAAATTTTTAAGAACTATATAGTATTACCTATATTAGTCTCACTCATTTATTATCGTGACCCCCAAACAACTATTTTAAAAGCATATAATATGCTTCTTTTTTATACACGAGGTAGAAATCTAATTTTTATGTATAAATTCGTTTCGTGTCATTCTAATTCTAAATAAACTAATTTAGTTTTGCTTTTTTCAGTTATTACAGCTGCAGAATGTTTATATATTATGTTAATATTATGACACTATTGTAATAATAAAAAACGTAAAAACCCAGAACGCGTTACAGGTATTGGATTATTACTGTTTTCGTTATCGGCTTGTTTATTAAATATATTAAACGTATAGATTATAGATCTGCATAATAGCCTTCAGTACCTATACGGACAGTATGCCTATAACATCGATATCGACCATTTCAAAATTAAAGATTTTGTCTTGTCATTTGAAACCTCTTGTATGAAGTATGCGCCGATCAATTCAGTGGATGTAGAGAATACTGAAAATCTAGAGAAATACATGGTAATTAATTCTTTTTTTTTAAATTTAAATTAATTTTTAAAACTTTTTTATTAATTTTTATAACTAGTTTGTGTTAATTTCTAGTCATGTTTTTTTTTTTTTTGAAAATAAATATACTTATTTTTTGCTTTTTTAAAACAATCGTGTGAATTTGTTGGTTGCTTATTATGCTTTAAAATCTGAGCCCTAATTATAACACTAAAATGTGTAGAATACAACACGTATAATATGATATAGGACAAATTAATACAATATACTTTAGACTTTATAGACTAATATCAAATATTTCATTAATAATTACTATTAATCATCATTATTTACACAATTATTATTTAGATTATATAGCTGCATATATATTTAATATAGATATAAAATACGACGTCGTAAATACTCTTTTTATGTGCCCGGTGGAGTCACTTTTCGTGATGCGACTGTTAAATATCAGTAAACCGTGGATGCTGCAGTCAGTTGCTCTTATCCATACAATTTTGTAGGATATTTCCATCTAGAAAACGTTGTTTTATACATTTTAAAAACTCATTGAAATTTATACCGTACACGACTGAATGCTTTATACGACCGTACGGAGTAGGTAATTTATGACTTTTGAACTCACCGAACCAGATTGTTGTTATTAATGGGTATATGATGTTATTACATAAGTCGTGTAAGAGCGTATAAACCGAACTCGAGAACACTATAATTGTGCATACATGTCGATAGAAAAAATATGATAAAAAATTCGTTTGTGCAAAATGCAAAAATGCTTAAAAATAATATTTTTATTATAATAAACGATTACGGATCGCATACATTATTATTATTGTTATCGTTGAACATAATATCATTATTATCTTGCACATGTGGTATGTAACATATCGAGCGATAATAAGTTTATATATTATATTATTATAATAACTGCACGTGAGTATAATAAAATTCAAATAAACTACTCGACAACTACTTATTCTATATTGAGCGATTTACCAAGTACACTCATCCCCATTTTTTCGTTTGATAATGAATGTATTGAAATTTCGATTTCTAGAATTATTTTAATATACTTGGATACTGTATACCGTCCAAATATTGAATTAGGCACGTCAAAATTTCAAAAAAAAATCATCTATCGAATAATTTAGTCAATAAAAGGGAGTTTTCTTTTGGAAAAAAAAAGGTTAGCATAATGCTTGGTCACTCTGTACGATTGGCGTTAGGTGTCGTTATCGTATATGTACATTAAACCAGTGAAACGTTCGGTTATTATTTGTAATAATACGTAATTATGATACAGATGACTATAAAAATAAAATAAAATATAATTATAATAATAAAAAAAAAAAAACACCGACAACAACGATTATAAACATAATTAACGCGCTATTAAGCCAACAAATATATTATTGTATTTTTTTCATCTGAATTTTCGCCTATTCAATTAATATTTGTCCGAAAAACGCGCAACGATATTATTATATTATAATCATACTATAATCCGTGGACGTTAGTCCGACAGCACATCGTTAGCCGTAATAGTGGTTGTGGTCCGCGTGTTATAGATATAACAGCGTGTAGTGTTAGCGCGTGTGTGGGTGCGGGTGGGTGTTTGGCTGGCCGTTGCTAAGAGAGTTGCGGCGTAAAAAAATAAACCAGGCTCTGTATGATTGACGGCTTCATAAAATATTCATCGTCGCAATTTGGGAAATAATGATAAATAAAAAAATAAACCCAACTGGGTGAATTGAATTCGGACGCATAATGAAAATCGATGCCCGTAACAAGCGGTCTCTAAAGCAAACTATATATACATATAAAATACACTTTCGGCTGTCTATTTAATATAATAATATTATACTGATTCGATTTTTGTTTGTTTTCGTTATTTATGTGAACGATAATAGAAGTGAATATAAATACAAAAAAATAAACGCCACCTCTGCCGAGCACCGCTTTCCAAAATGTTTTGTTTGAATATTATTCGACTAAATAATTCTCGTGTAGTTACTGCGACAATTATTCATTATTTGAACGTTTTAATGTTATTTAAATAATTCGTTTATGTAGGTACCATAGTGCTACTCGCGTTTCTTTGAAATTAGAAGAGCGTCCAGGAGAGCCGGACGAATTTAGTTTAATAAAATAAACGAAAAACAATAGTTGTACTATATTATACTGGAAAAACTTTTCAGACGATTCATTATATATATAACATATACTTATTTTTTCGTAATCTCCGTCATTGTGACTTCTCATTAATTTTTGAGATGGTCGTTCAAAAGATTCTTATTTGATTTCTCATAATTTTATAACGTTGATTAAACTCAGATTTTAAGAACTTCTTATAATATATTAAACGCTATAAAATTTAATTTTAAACAAACTTAATGTTCAAAAAAAAAAAAAGATAAAAGAAAGCAAATACTTTTATAGGATTTAGATTAAATTAATTGTTTAGATCGATGCGCACTACACTCTTTTTTTAATTTTAAATATAAATATCATAAAGACATAAAGTATTGTTAATATTGTTTTTTATTTACTTACTCCAAATCGTCCTATTTTAAATATTCTAAAATAATTGATGTTATAATTTAAATCATAGGTTATGAATTTATGGTAATGGAAACTATACACATAAAAGTAAAGTTATATAAAGTTATAATATGTTTGGTATAATTTGAAAAATTATGAAATGGGACGGTTTTTTTTATAAAATAAATTGTTAACTTTTTGAATTTGTATAATTATTTCATAATCAGTACATCTTAAATAAAGTAATCCTATAAATGCAAAAATGAAAGACGGTATTTTTATCAGTTATTTCTAAACGGTGAACAATATTTAACATGAAAGACAGATTGGTTTTGCATACAAAATATTATATTTTAATAACTTATTATATAATTTATAATGAGCGAATAAGCATGATATCACTCCGATGACTATCACGAACAAATTTAAAAGTTTAAAAGTTATGTCCAAGTGCATTTTATTTCATTACCACAAATTTAATTTTAGTTTATTTTAAATATCCTATCTAACTGATTAACTTTTTGTTGGTTTTACTATTTCATGTTATCAAAATTACTTAAGATTGTTTATTTCATTATAATTATGAATATTTTTTTGTGTTTTAAAAAGTTTAAAATGTAATATTAAAACATAATGTAAAATATTTATCTACCATCTTATGTAATTTAATTTTAGTTTAAATTGTTGCAGTTTTAGGGGTAGTTTTTTTTTTAAATATTTTTTAACTATGATTCGTATATGATAAAATTAATACTTTTTTTTCTAAGGTTTGTAAATATTTTAAATAAAAATGAACTTTCAACTGATAACACAGTTAATATTATAATATGTTTAATTTTGTATATTTTATTATTTATAAATATATTTCTAGCAATATAATATCATTAGGTACTAATGCCAAGTAAAATTTAGATAACACTATATTTTCTGTAATAAAAATGTATTATACGCTAACAAATACCTAATACGTAATAATTTATGTATTTATTATTGTGATATATTTTAATAAAATAGGTATTATATGAACTCTGAGGTATAAACATACTTAGCTTTAATTTGCGTATTTTGGTATTATCAAACGAGAACGTGAAATTTTAAATTACTTACCTAGTTGACATTTCAATAGTAGTTTTATGTAAATTTTCGATGTTATACTATGGGTAATAAAATAACGTACTCTAATATACCTGCAGGGTGCAATTAGGAAGAGTATTTAATAATAAGTTTATAACCTAAAGCTCGTATAATATTTGTATATTATATTTAAATTCAAAATAAATAAATACAAATAAATTATATAAAAACGCACTTGTATTTTTATAAACTTATAAAATTAAAAATTAAAAGTAGAAATGAAAAATTGAAATAGTGATTGGATTATTTATACTAATAATTTACTATACGTTTACTAATACATTGGTTTTAAGTTTTTATTTAATGTCCTAAAATTATAATTGAAAAAATAACTTTCTCACATTATATAATTACATTTTATCATAATATTAATTATTACTTAGAATAGAAAAAACATTGTTTATATGAAAAGATTTTCAAAATAAAAACTCAATTAACACTTTTTATCATACCATTCATATAAAAGAATTTAAAAAATATATTAATTAACTATATTAAAAGATTCTTATTAATCTTAAAATAAATCAATTGATAATTCAATATTTTACTATTTAGTTATTAATTTGTTTTTTTTAAACCCTAATTAGTATGTATATATCATGTTATAATTATAATTTTATAAATCTATTAAATCATACAATTTATGATACCAAGTATATTAATAAAGTAAACCTTGAAGACTGGCTAAAAAATATTTAAACCAATTTATTGGTCTGTGGAAAATTTGCTGATCGACTTAAAGGGCTTCAAAGGAAAAAATAAAACCATGTAATACTGATTGAACCAGGCATCTAATATGAAATTGCAATATTATTCTTTATATTTGCTACGGTACTCAGAAGCACTTTTTAAAATCATCCAACAATTTCACTTACACCAGCCCACGATCAATTACTAAAAGAAAATAACACATTTAGTGAATTTTTTCACAAATTAATTTCCCTATGTTCTTAGTGATATGTGTAATTTGCAAGACATATTGTAATATTATTATAATAATTATTATACAAGACGTATAATGTATATTGTATATAATAGAAAATGTGTACGAGTACCATCATAATACAAGCGACGATGTAGGTACCCACTATAAAAATGTTGTATTTTATAACTTTTAAAATTAATCTCGTGCGCAAAACTTTTTTCTCTCGTATATAGCAGTACCATGATATTTTAGCTGTTGTATTATCTTCTATATATACCTATACCTATATGCTATTATACTTAAAAAGGTACGCATATGTCTTTGTCCGTATGCTGTCTATAACGAATGAAGAAAAGGTATTTTTTCAGCAACTTGTATAACTTTTACCTACTGTCATACAATATATACATTTATGTACTCATACTGATAGTTTATTATAGTATTATGCTTGTCTCTATCGCATTGTTTGCTGACATACTTTCGTATATATTTCATAAATTATTTTTTATTCTATTATTATACTGAAATATTAAAGTAAAAATTCCTACATTTCAACCATTATTATGTATTGGAATGTACACCGTACAAAGATGATTAGTGAGCGAAATTAGGAGCGAGTTTAAGGAATATAGTCAAATTGTTTTTGGTGTAAACAAAACATTTTTAATTTTCTATTAAATTCGCTATTTTAAAATATTATTCTAAATTTTTCTATAATTGTAATTTCCTGAAATTTTCTAGATGTTTTTTGTATTCCGATGAAGTTGTATTGTAATAAGTACAGAATAAATTTACAATACACTAGTGTTTTTATAAAAATAAAACATAACACATAAAATAAATAATATAATATAGTAGTGAAATAAATTCATATTAATTTTTATTTTTGACCATACAATTAGAAAATATTAAACAAAAAGTGAAATAACTTCTGTCAATTCACTGAGTAGTTATTTTGTTCTCAACTCATATATTAATCACCTGAACCTAACAAGGATATTAATTTAGAGATGGCAAAAATCAAATCTATCGTAAAGTTTTCTAATTTTGTGTAGAATGTTGGTATATAGTAAGAAACTAGGAACGATATTGCTTTATTCGAAGACATAAAATTTAAAACTATATAATTCATATTAATAAAAATCAAAGTTTGAGAGTGTGTGAAAGCGCTTCACGTTTAATACAATTAAAGTCTATAACTCTCGTGGTTTACTTATATTTTGTTTCCATCGGTTACAGGAAGTGAAATAGTTATTATGATTGGATATATCTAATTTTGGAGCTATATTTTATAGGTACTGAGTATCTACACTGGGTCGAAATTACCCAAATGGCTGTGTTAAAAATCTGTGCAACGTCCGTTTAACGTAGTTTAGGAAGATCAATATCTATGGGCGTTTGATCTGTAACGATCTATGACGTGCTGGATCACCTAGACAAAAATATTTTCGATGTTGTAATACGCTTAATAATAAATATTAATATTATTAATAATATTATTCGTTTTTCAGAGAGGAGATCGTTTTGAAACACACAAAATATACGAAATAAATAATAATTATTGTTCAACATTATATGTTTGAATCGAGATAAATTCGAAATAGTATATTATAACGTATAGTGTTATCACGTTATTTTATATAGTACAAAACTCGCTAATGAGGTGGACGGACCAATTTCGTATCGCACAAACGCGCTTACGCTGCGGCAGCTTATCTCGATTAACCGCTGCTCCTTGTCGTGCGCACTATATACCTATTTACATTATTATATATTGCGGTGTGACCGCACGCCACCGTCCTCGACGAAAACGAACGCACGGAACTTATTTTCAACACTCGAAAAATGTTTCAACGTGTATAATATATACTATCGCCGTCGCCTGCAGCAGCAGAGCTGTGTGGTGCGGTACTTGTTAAAAAAAAAAAAAAAATTACAACGCGAACAAAAAGATCTCCTTTCCGGTCGGATATTTATTAAGCTTTTTTTCTGCTCTTCCTTTTATTTTTTTTTTTTTCGTATATACTTGTGTATAATGTATATACGAAATCTCATGAATAGGACTCGTGATTGCGAGAGCGCATTGTTAAATAGCAGCGCCGTACCACTACCGCCACTACCACTGCCGCCGCCACCACCACCGCCGCCGACGACGACGACGACGACGACAACGACGCAAAGTAACTAGAGAGGCTCTTTTCATTGTTCTCCCCGTCTACTCGCGTACCTACCCAGAACTCTCCCGTACCTCGCCCGTGTCTTGGATTCGTCCTTCTTTATAATCCCAGTTACCTCTCTTGTTCTCCTCTTGAACGTTGCCACGAACCGTCGAAAAACTTTAACGTTTTTCTTTGAAAAAATTTTATTCATAAACGACGTTTCCGAAAACGACGAAAGCTCGACAACATGTTATTTTCTCTGCGGGGCGGGCGGTAAACGGCAGACGACACTGCTACTATAATGTTATGTCTGTCGCCGAGCTTCAAAGTCGATACGAATTGGCACACTTTGTGTATAACGATACACTGCAGCAGGATATTGATTCGCAGACAATATTGTTATTACAACGTGGAAATTGGGTATATATGAGATTCGAAAACGCGTTTCATTGTATAGGTAGTACGACGAGAAGTAATATAATATAAGTGTTTTATAACGATTTGCAGTTCTGTAACAGGTCCTGCAGCGGGATAAAATTGGATTACGATGTTTTTGCTGTACCATTTTTTTTTTTTTTAAATCTTATAACTAGATCGATATAATGATATCTAATTAAAAATAAACCATACACAGTTGATAACCGTTGTGTATGAGATAATTCTAAAATGTATGACTGTTATAAAACTAATGAAAATAAAAATAAACATGATTTGAATTAGAAAATAATTATACGTCAAAAACTATAATATGCATATCGTTAAACAGAAATTTTCAAAAAAATTGAAATGTTTAGAGCGATTGCGTGTGTCTTGACATCATTGTGTTCAGTAACGATTTAATTTACAAATAAACGTGTTTGATTTTATCCGAGCCACAGTTTTGTTGCTCATTATTTTCTTTGTCGGCGTCGCATGTTTCGAATCGAGTTTGAACAATTAGAAATAAGTTTTAAAACGAGTTAGCGTTTCTAAAAGTATAGTGTATAATTTACCGTACACATTGCACGTTTAATTTATCCGTAAGTTTGTTCGAGTAATTTATGGTGACCATAAATCACGGAGAATTCGTTTTTGGGCATGCGGTCTCTCTTCTGTCTTGTTAAGACAACATAAATATCCCAGAAAATTTTACTTCAACAAAGGGCGACAGTGATTTTCAGATTGGTGTTTTGGCGAGTGGGGTAGTTCGATTGAAGTCGAATATACTATAGTTTTTCACGTCGAATTCAATTTTAGCAGACAGTAAAACCAACGACAATGGTGGCGGGGGGTCCGAATTGGTTAATTGATGTTTTTTGACGTGGGTTCTCTGTTCGTATAACGTTTGGCACCAAAATCGAATTTACCAGTTCCCTTCATGTATTCGTCGACGTCGCTCTCGCCACTTAACGTATATATAGATGAGGCACTATAATTAAAATGTATTGCGTTTATGTGTCGTTGAACTCTGACCGTTTACCTTCAGAGACGAAGTTGTGCACACATCGCGGTACTAGCACTTTATAGTAGTTGCTTGGTTAGTCCTTTTGAACGATAGGCCACCTATATAATAATAAATGTTTAAGGCAACGCATATAGTGAGGGATACCGGATTTGCATGCATACTATTATAATACCTACCAGTTGTGTCCGTCATGAATATTTCGTATTGTTGTGGTGATTATGGTTTTGAAATATTTTCTGCTCATATTCGAAATTATTGTATAATTATTTTTTTTTACACAATTTAATACTCCTCAAAATACGAAATTAATCAAGTGTTCACCATAATTAGGCCGAGTTGATTCTTTTACTACTATATAGGTCATTGATATATATTGCAGTATAATACGGATACGTATATTGACGTAATGACGTTTAATCAATTAAATCTAATAAAATAATTCAGCGAGGTTAACCATTTCTAGAGCACGAAAATGTCAATTTCGACAATATTGAATACTATATTTCCTATTACTGATATAACTCATAAGATATCTATAAAAACTAGGAGACACTTGGTATATGCTTCGTCGCATTACTGATTTTGGTTTTAGAACAATACGTATTTCATATTATTTATTCGGTGTAGAATTATTATTATTATTATTATTATTTTCAGTTATTTCTTATTGGAATAACGATTTGCATAATATACGTTTACCATAATATTTAAAATGTTAAATAAATAATAAAGGATACAATAAAATATAATAATAATATTATTATACAACAAACCTAACTAATTTAATATTAACATATAATATATTAGCTAACTACTTCTTAAACAATTACTGATAAATTTATTATAGTTATATTGTGATAGGGTTTTCTATATCATTACATAAAAAACCGAAAATCTGAAGGATAATACTATTTTAAAAAATCTCATCATAGCATACATCAAATATTTAATTAAACATAGCAAAAGAAAATATTGTGCCAATTTTACATCAAATTTAAATATCAAAGTGGACTCACTCAGTGTCTAGAATAAAATAAAATCCATAAAAAAATTACAACATTATAGTACAATAACAAGAAGCTTCAAAACAACGGTCAAATACTTCCAAAAAAAAAAAAAATAGTAGTAATTTAAATTACAATATCAAATTTAAAAACTAAAACGCATTGCCGAAACCACACACAGATCAGTCCAATGTCACTGCAAATTCCTGCAAATTCAACTTAACGTAAAATGTTTATTAATAATATGTTTCACGGCTAAGAAAATGTAAAACCAAAGCTCCGGCCCAAACGTAATACCATATTCTTTTATCTATCATCTTTCATGCAACGGTAAACTCTTTTTATGTTACATTTATAATAAGATTTGAAAAAAACAAATCACTGAAAATTGGCGTAACAGCACAATAATTCTGCTTTTGAAACCAAATAAAAATAAACTTCATGTAGATGGCTACAGACAAATCTTATATAAATAATATAAGCAAAGTATTAGAAAAAATATCGAGTTAAATACTAATATGGTACATAGCAAAATAAATTACCTGTCTACTTTCCGTAAAAGTGAATCTACAATCGACGGTTTGGTGTACTTATATCGAAACCAAAATTAACGAAACATTTTTCGAAAATAAATCTATGAGTCTTTTTAGACTCGACGTAGAACAAGCATGTATGACTGCACGCTGAAACGTAAAATCATCATCTCAAAACTAAACATTATGTCACGGAAACTTACTCAATTATATCATGGGTTTTTTATAAACAAAATCATTTCAAATTAAATTAGGTAATACAACTTCTGAGACACTTTTTCAGAAATTTACAAAAATTTATTCTACCAACTCAAAAACAAGCTTATCGGCCAAGATATTTATACTGAAATACTCTAGGAATAGCAACTAGAATCAAAAATGAAATAAAAATAAACTCAATTTATATTGCAAAAATCGTCGTAATTATAATAGCTCTTTAACACGTCGACAATTTATCCAACCAAATTTAAGATGTCTTAATTCATCGAATTTCTAAGCTTCGTCAACAGCATTCAAAATTATTTCCATATCATTGATATCGCAATTAACATCATTAATTAAGTCAACAAATTAAAAACCCAAAACAAAAATGTCCAGTTTATTTGGATGCTAAGTCATTGCAAAATACACAGAAATGACTAGCTGACCAATCTACAAAAAAAAAAAAAAAAGCAGTATCTAATAAGTTCTAAAATTAAGATTTACAACAATTCAAGACACGGAAAATATTATAAAACTAACTATACAAAATATCTTGTAAAACCACTGGTTAACCCCTCCACAAAAAAAAAAAAAAACTAAATGATATTGAGAAATAGGCCACATCTATCTTACACCCAAAGCACAATAATATACAAGAAAGCTTTTACGAAATAATCAACCTGAATTGCCAACCGAAAAACATCATATCATTTTTCCAAAATCATTGAAATATAGAGAAATTCATTTAACACAAACAAAACAAAAGTTTAGTATCTACGAGTAGTCATAAGTTTATATTTAACAAATATTGTTATTTGAATCGTGTGAAGTGTAATATAGCGTGAAGCTAACGCTCATTGTGCGGAAACTAACGTTTAATTAAAAAAAAAAAAAAAAAAAAGAAAAAAAACTGTCGATCTCAATAATTATGACTGTGGAGTTTCGAACAAAAATGAATCATACGTTAGTCGTATACGTATCAGTGAACTCGTACGATAATTCAACAAACCTACGACGGTCGTATCTGTTATACATGGTAGTTAAATTACGTGCTTTTTTTCCATTAAAAACTCGTTTTAAACAAACTGATTCTGATCCTCGCGCACGTATATGAAAATAATAAATAACTGGTAAACGTGACCGATGCAAGCCCGAATGATTTATTTCGCAAAAGTACACGCACGAAGTGTCTACTGTTTATACTATATTATCGGCAAACATTGCGTACAATACTGCCGCAGTATAAAGTTTTAAACGTTTCCGATTGTTTTTAAACGCTCTGTACGTATCATTGTTTTTTTTATAAATTAAGAAGTTAATTAAACCCGAACATTATTTACGCCGTGCGCCGAAACGGTTGATGTGATTTTCGTTTACACGGGCCTTTGACGTCAAAATGTATACTCACTGGATGAGATTGGCTAGGTAACTCGATGTTTATACAACGACAATAAGACGTCAAGAACTTTGGTTTGTTGACGTAATCATTATTGTTTTCAATCAAACGTTTTGGCGATTGAACGCAATCAAAAAAGCTTTTATCGAAAAAACGAAATACCGCGTATTGGCCATAACCACAATTTAATATATATTAATATATCATGCTCGGGCAAATTATTTTTCATCGAACCCAATGGCCTAATACTACCACCATTGTTATTAATCATGATCGCGGTGATTGAACGTTTTACCGTAACACTATAATAATAATAATAATAATGCGTTACCATTTATTCGCATGAAAAAGCGGCGAGATCGAGAAAAATTTAAATATAACATACTAGAGATTAAGTATTTATAGAAATATTATATTTGTTTATTTAATTAATCTATTTAAGCGAGGTAATTTTTACCAGTAAATAATCAAATCAAAAATATAAAAATATAACACCTATAAGAATATTATTTATAATAGTATTAATATATTTCATAGTCACGGCGTTTATAAATTTCAACGACACATTTAATTATTATAGATTTTTAATTAAGATTATAATCTATAATACTTTGATTATTCGTGTATTCGTATTTTTATGATAAATTATAATATTTTATTATAATTCAATATCATCATATTATTACAATTATAATTTAAATGTGTATACGGTGGAGAGAATACTTAAAATTAAATAATAACCGAGCTTATCGTTAAGTTCTCGGTATTTAACTGTTCGCCTAGGTAAAGTTCCGCGTGGGTTGCCCGACTCAAAATACTAAATTAATATAGGTAGGTAATTATATACCTACTAAATTGTTAATTTTTGTTGGTTATTTTGGATTTAGATATTTAATCAAATACAATTTCATCTAAAGAGCAGGTTTAATGTTCCGAACAAAATCTAAAATATTACAGTGACATTCAAAATCGATTGACATAAACAAATATTTATAACTCAGATATCAATAATAATTTTAAGTCCAAAATATTAAACTGAGTATTTGAATTGTATACAACCGTTAAAATTGTTATCTGGATAAATTTAAAGGACATGCCATGGTCATATTATAAACGTGTATTATGTCTTAATTTCTAATGAGTTATGATTTATCGAGACTATTATTCTAACTACTCGTATTGAAAAATATCTTTTAAGAAAATATTGTGTAATAATAGTATCTTTTGACTTATAAGGGACTGTGAGTCAATTTTGTAAAAATTGAGATATCAAATAGGTATATAAATATATATTTTTATATTCAACGTGAATTTAAATTACAGAAAAATTATTATTCTATAATGCATTATTGAACGTAAGTATACCTATTATTCGTGTTTTTTGTTTTTTTTTAATTTCACTGTTTTTTTGTTGTTGTTTTTTTTCAATTATTATCTTAACCATAATATATTATGTAGTTTTGAAGCGGTTGGACCATAGAAAATGTCATTAATTTTCGGTTAATGGATTTTAGGGTCATATTTAAAACTTGTAAACTCAACTACAGTACCAACGTTATTTGAACTATAAAAAATTGCTAACTTCACTGTTGTATTATTTTACAACAATCATACATTGTGTGTAAATACCATTCATTGAATTTTTAAGTACCATTTGGAACAATTAAATTATTATTTTATATTTTATAACTCTATTTATTTAATTCATACATTTAAACTATTAAGGAAACTATAAGTTAATATTCAGTGAACGAGAAAACATTTTATTGTACTCAAATAATTTTTGAAAAACGCCACTAGATAAAATTTTAAATATTTTAAAATTCATAATGTTTCTACTGTTAACTTAAGTTTATGGAAATTATATTAAAAAAACGTTTAAAACCCTCTATAAAAAACTCTTTATAAAAGCGTGTAGAAACGATTTACTATGTGTTGTCTACTGAGTGGTGTAAATGTATAACTATAGTGAAAATCTTTGTCTTCATAAAAATCGTATTGGTGGCAACGTGACATAATGTTTAGGAGTTTATTTAAAATATATTTTTACTCAATGAAAATATTATACAACCGAGTAATTAGTCTGCATTTACTATATAATTGAATGTGGAAAATATTACAACTCCCGTAGCGGCGGTCTAATCTAATTGTAAATTTGTCGGATGAAGTTCGATGCAAACGCAGGTTGATAAACTACGCCAATTTCCGTCCTGGAATGAGTATATTGCGCGCACGCACATGTAATAGTATTATCTCCGCACAAATATAATATGACTATGACATAACAATATTATATTACAATAAGTAATAACACATCAGCGAGGATATTGACTATTTCGTGGACGCAGAAACCCAAAACGTGACATGTACATTTAACATGAAATATTAAATCCATAATTCATAAAACACAATTTATCCATACAATTATAATAAATGTTTAGTATATTTTATCTTACGTTTTCAGTTAAGATTTAAAAACTGTTTAAACTTGAACATTTTTATCAAAAAAATATAATTAAAATCCAATAAATGTCCATCTTAATTCCAGCGTTATAAGTTAGCAAGTATGATATTGAAGTACATAATTATACGCGGTATTAGGTTCCTTTTACCTTAAACCTTTTCTGGTTTAAACTTTTATGCAATAGGTAAAATACATTTTTTTACTCTAAGCAACGTATTATAATATAACCAAAAGAACTAATAGTCTTTGATGTAAAAATATATATATATATAAATTATTATAAAATGTTAAATATCCATTTTCACTTTAATAATAATTACTTACAGTTACTAACTATTATAATAATGATAGTTTATGAAATAATTAAAAAAAATAACATGCTTCAAAAAAAAAAATGAAACCTAAAAAAAGCGTTTGAGATAAAAATATGTAGTATAAGTGAAAACTCAAACACTCTCTCACTTGGAAATGAGGGTTTTGTGTTGACAAAATTCGTTTTGAATACACTTACACACCACCTTAGGACTGACTAAATTTATACTGACGTGACAAATCCTTGTTCCCGGAAATTTATTGTTTACCTGCCAAGACTGTCCACCACCACCATATTAATGGCACATAATTCAACTGACCAACGAACACTCGACAATAATAATACAATCGTACGAAGCGTGGTGATGACACATGTCTGACATAATATAATGTGATCGTGCATTTTACAGAGGGAAGGAGAGAGAAAGCGAGAAAAAGAGACGAGAAAGATGTTTTTCATAACTAAAACCTAAGTCCAGACTCCAAATCCCATGCATGGTGTTAATATAGTGTACTCGTACAATACCCATTGTCCATTATTGCAGAATACATAACATAATATTATACTCAGAGAATCAGAGACTTCGTGTTATACCACTCAAGTTAAGTTAAACTACTTATAACATTATGCGTTTTACTATTATTCCGTGTATAGTTGAATAATTCTGAATTCATTTTGTTTAGGAATTATTTTGATGGAAAAATTTGTATTCTAACTATAACAATTTACATTTTAATGCTATTGGATTTTCCGCGTATTTTATAAACGTATCAAGTATTAAAATATACTGGCAGTAGGTACCTATGCGAAATAAAATATGTTTTTTTCTACCTCTATAATAATAACCTAACTGAATAAAACGTCAACTCTAGAATCGGAAACTTTAAAATACGATAAAAAGGAATTGTAATATTCGAAAAAATCAAGCGATTTTGTCGTAAAGACTGTCAATATAAATGTTATAATATAATATATACCTTATTCCAGTAATAATCATAAGCTCGAAATAAATTCATAAATATGGCGTTTATTATTATGCACAATTATCTATCTTTTAATTCACTTATTAGTTATTACAATTATTACCTGTTGCAAAACGATGTTTACTTGTTTACTTAAAAATATGAATAGATACTACCCACTGTACTAAGCATAATATTTATTTATGATACGACCTGACCTAATCTTATCTAAAATAAAATATAAGTGATTTACTAAAAAAATAAAAAATAATAAACTACAAAGTGTGAATCGTATAAAAGCAAATAGTAATTTTAAACTATGTAATATATTTGAAGTTTTATCAGTCGAATGACACTGGCAAGTGTCAGTGACGTCTGTCATGTGCGTCGGTTATAACTTATAGTCTATTTTTTATGTTTGCGCGTTTACGCAATAATATTATTATATGACACTTTTGTGTGCGTAATTTTCCGACATCATTTATGCGCACCATACGTCTTCAAACGCGATGTTCATATACTCCGTATTCGATATAATATATATTATTTATAGGTATATATATATTATATTATGCTTGAGAGTGTGTATTTGAAATTGAAAACGTCCCGCGGGAGTAATAATTCGATGCAAGCTCGTGAGCAGATGCACACTCGCTAGCGCCACATATTTGTACGCGCGGCTCTCTCTAAATTGAATTTTATGACGTTTTATTGTTTAAATTGATATTTATATACGGTTTCAATATATATTTCCATATTACGTAGATTTGACAATAAACAAACAATACGCAGTGTCGCTGCAGCGTGTTTCAGGATTCAAATAAACAGTGCTAACACGATATAGTAGAAAAAAAATGATATATTATAATATAACTTACATCTGATATTATATATTAGTATATTATGATAATATACTAGATAGTACTATGATAAAGTAATTATTATCATAGCTCCAAATATTTTATCAGTATATTAAACCTTATGGTCGTTCAATTCTATACTCTGTATGTCTTCATACTGTTTTCGATGTAGAATTATAAATACTTCAGTATAATAAAATTCAAGTACAACAAGTGCAAGCTGCTTATATATTCGTACGTATTAACCGTATTATGAGATTAAATTATTTTTCAGTTATCTATTTCTCAAAGTAATATTTTAGCGATATAAATCACATTGAAAAAAGTAATAATAGTATAGTGCTTATACTCAACTTATTCTGGTGTTTGCAATTTGTTCGACATAAAATATTTAGATTTATTTCGTTTTATGTACGAACCAGCTGTATCATGAGCGAATGTACATACTTCTTTGTCATAGTGACGGATTCGCTTGTTTTATAGAAATCATATCATTAAATATATAATAATATGTTATAATATGTACATTGGCTGTAGGAAACATACTATTTTAGTTTGTGGTTTTAGACCAATAAGTTAGTTTTTGTGCATTGTATGTGCAATTATACATTATTGAATGTATGTGTCAATTTATTACGTTTAGTTCCTTTTTAGATTATTAAAAAAAAATAATTTTTGATAAAAAATCGAAAAAAAAATCAAATTAAAAAATTTGATAAGCCGTAAAATCAAAATTATTTAAAAAGCGAAAATGTTGTATTCAAAATTCTGTATACAATATTAAGTTAATATAAGAAAAATGTCCAAGATTATCTAATAAAAAGTGTTAAAAAATGTTTTTTTTCTTTCGCTACACGTCACAAGTAATATTATCACAATAATATGTACATATTGTTTTATTAGTAAAACACAAAATATTTAAAAAGAAATCCTCATACCCTCAGACTTTGCCAAAATGTCCGGTAACATTAAATCCGGATTTGTACCGCCGAGGGACTGCGCGCTGCCGAATCAGAGTCACTACTATAAAATACGTTTTTGATATTAAAAGACGCGTGCGGGGGCACAACAGTTCTCTCTTGGCCCACATGTGCAAAATCACGAACACATACAGACACACGCACACGCACACACGTACGTAGGTACACGGTTATACGAATAAATGGATATACATATATAATATGTAGAGGCAGTTCTATTCAGCATGTAAGCGGATTGACACACATTGCGAAAGGAGAGAGAGAGACGGGGCGAACGAGTGAGACGGCGGCAAATCTTTTATTCGTGCACGCCGGAAACGGTTAAGCTCTCGGGGCTTAGTCGTCCCGCCCGGTTAGATCTACGAGATCTTTTGATTGCTTTTCGTCTTGAACACAGTTCGCTCCATCCCCTGGCCACCACCATACACCCACGCCGAGGCGTTTTTCTTTTTTTCCTCTGTTTCGGTTTCTCTCTCCTTTCACTCTTTTTTTTTTTTTTTTTTTTTTGGCACATTTGTTTCATCGAATCCCGTCGAATCTGGGTTATACGCCCGCCACCGAGTTCGATAACCCTCGTTCGCCGGCCAGTAAAATACTCGTATTTTTTTTTCCGTCAATATCTCTACCCTCCCGCCCGTTTAGTACCTACAGGTATTATATAATATTATATAACATTATATCTATACAGTGTAACGTTGGGATCGAATCAATCTCGACGTATATAATACAATATGTTCCAATAAGTAAAAGCTGCTCTTTTTCGATATTATCCGGAGAAAATCTTTTAAATACATATATTATATTTTGTACCGCCGTAATACCGTTTCCACCGCAAATTCTATACTTTTTCATTGAAAACGGAGCTTTGAAAACTTTACACTGTAACGAGTTTATTATATTGCTATAAATGAGTTACTTGCTCATATTAAATACGTTTCTTATACGAAGTACCTGTCATTAATTCACTCAAAAAGTCATAAATAATAACGATGCAATACTACCTATCAAAATTTTAATTTTTTTTTTCACCAATTCGATGATAATTTTCGCGACGTTTAAAAACAATTAATTATTATTTATTACTAGCTAATCCGATTTACTCTGCATTATATATTTACAGCCAAGTCGTTGTTTTCTTTATTTCCTTTCCGAACGATTTGGCTATTGGAAATTACCCACATCGTATCATAATAATATACCTACCTATGTTTGGCAGTGATTATTCGAGAGAAAGAGGAGGTAAAGGAAAATGAGGAAGAGGTGCTCTATTGCCTATAGATATTAAATTGGTAACGGACCAATGCGTTTCAACGAGATAGGACGGTCGGTCGGCCGATGCTGTTGCGTAAATATATTATGTTTCAAAGGACGCGATACTGTGTGTGTGTGTGTGTGTGTGCACGTACGACAACTACGACGACGACGTATATAAGTGAACGGTTTCCGTTTTGTCCATTCAAGTGAACGCACGCCGACCCTTTTCCGCCAATTGCCTCGCCGCCGCCGTATCAGAAAGGATACAAGGATACGATATATATATATATAATTATAAGTTGACATATACACACACCACACGCACACACAAGTCGACGACTGTGCCCGTACGCTCGATCAGACCCTCGTTCGACGGTCCAACGATTTGTAGTTAAGTCGATTTTCGGAAGAGGAGAGGAACTCTATTCGTCCGTGTACCACGCGATGTCAGTCGCATTTACAAACGTAACGTTCCCCATTTTATCCCATTTAACTCAGGAAATTACACATGCTATACATAATAAATACCTATTTATAAATATATATTTTTTTTAATTGACTTCTTTATGATTATTTGACAATTCAAAAAATATTTTTTGTCTCGTATAATAAAACATGGTAATATGTATTATATTATTATGCTACAGTAAGTAAATTATCGACAACAAAAAAGAAATTCATTTTTTATTGTTAATATTATTTTAGCGCGTCAAGTGTATGATTGGATAGCTATAAACTCGATAGTATATTTTCCAAAATATCATGTCAAAAACTGTTTTAATAATATAATTTATGAAAATTTATTCAGTGTATTTTACTGTCGAACTTTATTTGTGTCAAGAATTATGATCAGATGAGAAAATGGCAGTATTATATTATTATAATAAGAAACGTTTGGGTTAAAATTTTAAAATTGTATAGAGTAACAATATTATTTTAATATTCTGTGATATCAAATCATAATATTTTTAAGTTGTAAATGCATTTATAGTGTATTGTTTAATCTACATGACTGTAAATATATTATTTTACTTCTCGTTTTTAAATAATAAGTAAAAACAAAAAAAATATTGGTAAAATAATCAGGAATCGGATTTATTGAAAGATGGGAAAAAGCCAAAAAATGTTTATTCGTACGGTAGCTTATCGGGCAAATTTTTCTGTTGATTTATTAGCTTCTCGTTTAAATCTGGTTCCACTATAATTTATAAAACGTAATAATGTATGTAGGTTTATTGAATATTTATCTTTCTTACATATTTTAAGAACATAACAAAGCAGCTTAGCAGAATGTACTAAGAACAATTTAAATTTTAATTATCTAAATAATATACTATTTTCGCTAATTTAATATAGAATATTGAAAACTGACGAATGTTTTAGCTCATTAAACTATATAAACAAAAACAATATTAACCCATACAATATGATGTTTTTTATTTTTTGATGTGAACGTCCACAATTATTATTATTTTACTTTACATTTATATTTCTGGCTGAATTTACATTTACATTTCTTAAATTCCAAATTTCTAATGTTTGTAATTGTGTACATTATACATACGATTTATGGTAATTTGTTAAGTCACTCGCTTCGCTAAAGTTTTGCTAACGAATTTAACGCCTTAATATCTTAGTCGATAAAAAATATACAATAGCGTACTTTTTAAGAATATAATATTTAAAATGAAATAATGGATCAGAGATATTGCAATACCCAATACATTTTTACTGGTGTTTTCGGAAACTACACACACTATATTTTACACAATATAATTTTATTAAAATATATAAAATAACCAGTTTGTTGTTTTCGCTGTCTAGCTGCAGTCCAATAATTTTTAATTTAAGTCAGTGGCTTTTTGTTTTACACGCAATACACCTACACCACACATCCGTTTAACACGATACACAATACATCAAGTAAATTGCACTATTTGCGCTGCGTTGTATGCATATTATAATAATAATATTATAGTCACGCGTATTGTCCTGGAAACGCGAAACGTAAAGAAAAATTGTAAGTAATGCGGCCCTTTACTTGACGTGCGTGTCGCACAACATTATATTACATATATAATATTATGTCACATATGCAAACCATATTGTTTATTATAATAACGCGAAGAGCTAGTCCATTTTCTTGTATTATTTCCTTACCATAGGACACGTGAAACTACTTTTTCCGAGCCAATCCTGTGTATATCGTATATTACTTAAATGCAATAGGTGTAATGTTAAAATTTATCTGTAATTAAATGTATTATATTTGCTTAAAATCAAAACAATTTGGATATTTTAGAGCGAATTTGTTCATCATTTAAATAGGTAGTAACAATAGTATAGATTATTATATTGTTCGGGGCTTGAAATCGAAATAAAAATTTACAATTTTAAAATCTTTTTCACTTACCGACATCAGTTATTCTTATTTCAATTTAAAGATTATACTTACATCATAATTATAATTTTTATATTTTTAAATCAATAGATTTAGTTATTTAAATGATTATTATTATTTTTTTTTAGATTTTAAATACCACTTTGTATTTCTATGATTTTAAAATAATGTTATATAATTTAAAATTGAGATTTGGTAGTCTTGATCCATAATTATTCTTTATTGATTTTTATTGATATTTAAATAAATTGAAAGCCCCGATATTATTATTATTATTCGTCGAGTTTCGGTCCTCAACCCCTAAGCAATTATAATGATAATTTGCCGCCGTACTGCAACTGCGACTGCTGTCGATGACAACCACGACTGTGGTCTATAAACGTACGTACGCCGGAGACGGTGCTCGTTAAAACCGGAAACCGGAAAGCGTGTAAGCGATGGGGTTTTGGTCGTGTATATATTGTTATTGCAGTTCGATGAAATCCTATAACGAACCACGTGGTATAGACACCACAACAACAGCAACAACCTCCGCTGTGCCACTCGTTCGTCGTATTCCGGCGAAAAACCTTTAGCGGAGACGAACAACAATCACGACACATACGCGTAAAACATGATACAATAATATAGGTTCATCGTATTTTAGTGAAATTCGTCATTTGCACTATCTACCGCTATTGTCCACCGCCGGGTCCGTTGTCGGTATTACGGCTTACATAGACCACGTGAGTTCCATTCTAAATAATAATAGTTCCCGGCACGGTGTCGGCTATGAGAGAGCAAACTGACTCCGTCGATGCTGTGGCACTTTTTGTCGGTAAACGCGACGAAAACCGACGGCTGCGAATTTAAAATAACAGTGATTTATACGTTTGAATAAATCGAACAGAAATTCATTTTGTGATAACAGATGATATGACTTAAATTAAATCAACGGGTTAATAAAAAAAATAAAACGAATAAGATATAACACCTATAACAGATATAAATTAATATATGCTGTAGTATTATCATTAGGAATTTAAATCAAAAATTAAAAAGACAGTGAATCAAGACATGATTGAAAATAGTGAAAACGGTTAGCAATCAGAGCGTGTTATAAAATAATATCATTACCTGTATCGAGGGGAAAAAAATCGAATAAATTCCTTAAGATTTTTACATTATATGATGGCCGACCAACGATACGATTATCACTCTACTTGAAGGATATGGACAAGTATTAAACGGTGAACCTATATTATACATTATAGTCGGTCGGTTCATTGAGGAGCTTATACGTATTGATCTGTAATCGGTATATTGGAGCGGTGTAATATTAATCTTGCGAGCTCGCGTAGATAAAATATCGTTAAAAATCTGTAAATAATCCGCTATTAAGTTGGATTGCGGTAATACTGCGTAAAACATTAGTCCCCTATCTCATACGAGATCGAAAAATAAGTGGCCCAGACCAAATTTGGGGGTATTATAGTGTTATACACGCTCGCTCGCGTATACATATATTATACATGTATAGGTATATAAATTAAATCTGATACGTTGGCTTTTATTCTTTTTTATCTATTTGGTTAGTTCTTGCGAAAGTTAAATCGAGGCAGCGGGCAAAGAAGGATTATAAGTCGTATGCGAAGTGATGACTGCCGTGCGGGCTTAGCCCGGTCTGGTATATATTATATAGTTTTCAAGTGTATATTCGTAACTTTTCTCCAAAAGTTTACAAAAGAATGGAGAGAGTCGGGCTTAACTCCTCGAAATTTCAGAAATTGCACAGTCCATGTGCCACCAGCACACGCGTTGTTGTTCATTGTTACAGCCGCCTAAATCGTACCGTCGTAGATAATAAAATTCAATACTTATATAATGTAATATATATCGTTTATATTTCTATACGTTCACTGTTAGGTACTCAACAAGTCCAGTAGTATTTGTACAATTGTACATCATAATGTTGTTGTTGTTTTTGTATTTAGTATTGTGTTATAATATCGTTTAGAAATATCTCGATATTTGGAATATAAATATTACATATATTTTTTTGTTTAAGACGCTAAGAATTTCAAAATGACATTTTTATTAATATAATTAATAGTTGAGATCTTGCAGTTGGAAAAAAAAACATACTTTTTTGACCAAGAAGAACCGATACATACATTATAATAACATATAAATGTATAAATGGTTTTTTTTCTCATAATAAGTTCTTATTTACAATCGTTTTAATATATTTTGGATCATTAAGTATGTTATTGAATTTAGTTTTCAGACTATACAGACATTGCACCAATACAACTTGAGTTTTCGCCGTGATAACAACAATAATAATATAGAATATAATATGTAAATTACTGTTGAATTCAATAGCCACAGACTTTGCGCTCTGCTATGACTATATCTATAAATACCTACTGAACGTTGTATACATAATATCATATTGTATTATATTATTGTTAGTTTATATGTTAACGGGGGGCGACTGAAGCGAGTGCGTTTGTAATTAAATTCGCTCGAGCAATGAAACGTAGTCGTTTATGACAATAATATATATTATATGTATTATAATATTATTATAGTGATTCAACAAGCAAAGATTTTCTTGAGTTATATAACAGTATTATGCCTGAGTATATTATTATTATTATTAATACGGTTCATAACATCATATCAGCTTCTGAGTTCTCATTACAGCCGTTCTCCGCAGTGCCAACCACGTCCTTAATCCGAATACTATAATATAATAGGATTTTATGAGCTACATTATTGTTGTATAAACATAATTATATCATATACATTTACGATTCATGAATGTGTCATTCACCCGGAATATGATGATATAAGTCGTCTTGGTAGCAAATAAGTGTAAACCTATATTGAAGAACACCCAATTTCTAGAAGTAATAGTGGTCAAATAATTTGAACACTAAAATATATTTTCATACTTATCAAGTCTTACAATATTGCTGCTAAATATTTAAATATATAATATTAAAGTGTTTTTCAGTCATACACTGCACTTGTTTGTATTATAATACATTTTTGATTTTGGTTTTTTTTTTCAAATATGTTTAGTGGTTCAACAAATTGATTTATAATAATAGAAAATAAAAGATATCTATATTTATATTTATATCTATATCTATATCTATGTTTAATTTTTTATCATAACCGTTATTATGATTGATGGAATTATTGAATAGTATGTCATAGTAATATTTTTTATATTCTTTAAATGTTTTGACTTGGTTAAATAACTGTAAATTTAGAATTTGATGAATTTATAGAAAGTTTTAAATATATTGCTCTGTGACGGTAATGCCATACAATACGTACAAAAATTATATGGCTTACTGGCTCTATGGAGTTTCGACTATTCGACTCCAAAAATCAGTTTAGTTTGTAATCGGATTACATATCATACACAGTCAATTATAGGCTGATGGATATTCACTGGCGAGTAGTTAAAATAATATTGCACAGTTCGTTATTTCATTTTTTTTTTATCGAAAAATCGATTTAAAGCATTCCTCGGCAATAAGCAATTTTTAACGTGTTAAATTTTGCCCATGACACGTGTCATCGTAATTTCTTCATTTGCCGTAATTTGCATATTTTCTTCATTTTACAATGAACGTGCCAATTCGATTTTCTGAAATTGATTACGACTATATTATGATTTCGGTTGATCGAACACAGCGGTTGCTGTATGTGTAGTCCCATCAACGACAGAAGAATCGTGTCAATTTGGCAGAAAATTCTATTACTGAAAATACATAATGTATTACACTCTCGTTGCTGCAGCCTTTTCATCCTGCAATTACACATTATCCGTTCAATTTGTAGACAACGTACCTAGTCGTTCTCTACCAAGCGCGACTCCTATCTGATTTAAATAATGACTTTTTCTTTTTTTATTTATAAAAAATTATTTCAGACACACAAATACAACTTGAATTGACTTCATGCTTGGTTATATAATAAACTTCAAACAATATTCAATATTAGTTATCATACTAAACATTCTATTCCATTGAATATTTTTAATATCATATGAAGTTAACGGTAAACTATGGAAGACATAGAAAATTTTGCAAAAATGTATTATAATATTAATTAATATATTTTTAGTGTTAGTTTCAAATATTTATAATTTGAATAACAATTGAATAAGTTAAAGTGGGATAAATTAGAATAAGTTTAAAAAATATTCAAGTATAATATAGTTATATGTTATTATTAAATTATAACTTAACATTTTAAGCAAATTTTCTGCTCTTATGGCAAACAAGTAATAATCAAAAAAAAAAAAAAAATTATTTTTATCAATATCTTAAATTTTAGATATTTGACTGTTAATTAAACGGTTATATTAACGTTAATATGATGTTATATTAATTTTGTGAATATTTGTTACACAGCATATTGTATTAAATATATTTTCACTAAAACTAGTGTCATGCTTTCCATAAAATATTACGATAATATCTCATTTTATCATGGATTAATATATCTATGTGTTATGTGACATCTTGCAATATTGTGTTTAAATAAATAATAATAAAAAATTGTATTTAAATTATTTATCATAGATATCTATTTCTTCATAATTTATTGTGCATGAGTCACAATATATTTTAAGCTAAAAAAACACTATAAACTTCTACATACATAAAAAATAACAATAATTTAAAATGTTTTCATAATGTGTGCTTAAATTGTTTACATTTTCTTCCCCTCTTATTGCTACAAAGATAGTTCTTTATTTATAAACCCGAGCGCGTTGTATTATATAATATAATTTGGGGTTTGTCCCTGGAAGATGATACCATTATATTTTATTTCACCGCCGATCATTAAATAAAAATAAATGAATAATAAAATAATCCAATTAAATATTTAAATTTATCTTAAAATTATTAATTAAATTTCTATTTATAATTATTTTTTTTTTAAATATTAATTAGACTAGTTATAATATATGTATACTGTATAGTGTATACTAATACTATATTATATTACATATCTGCATCTATAGATTTTGGGAAAATAATAAGACTGATTAGTAGAATTTCTCAACATGACGACATTTCTATTATATTTACTTAATTCATTAAGTTGTGCTAAATTTTGTGTAGAAAACCAAAGTTGAACGAAACGTTTATGCTTTAAAAATGTAATATTTATATTTATAATTAACAATATATGTCATTAAAATAATGTGAAAAAAAATCTAATTAAAATATAAAAATCTAGTCAAACATGACCATCTGGCATTACTTCTGGAGGTCATCATCTTTCTGATGTTATTTTCAAAACTTTATTGAATTAATTAAATGGACTGCTCATCAAATGCGTTGTCAGTTACAGTTTTTCATTCAATACATATTTGTATATAGTTTTATTTTTGTGACAGATAAAATAACGATAATTATAGTTAAATAAGTAGTATAAGGATCATGACTAAAATCGATATTCCATACTTATATTGGATCACACGTAACGTAAAAATTGCGAAATAAAGAAGGTTTTATTTTCATCTAGAGCACTATTATCTCACAATAATCAATTCACAACTGAGTTAAAATATTGTTGTGATGGAGAGGATACATTATAACGTAGCAGTATTACATAACGCATTATATATTCGGTTGGCCTCGTATGATATTATTGCTAACCATATATTATTATGGTCAGGTTCGGTTAGCCAAAACTGTATTTACAACAGTCGTATCAACACTTGACAGAGTAGATCCTCATAGCCTGTAAGACCGTCGTTGTCAGTCAAAATATTTGGCTTTTTTTCCGGTACTTGGTTTTTAATCTGAAACGTCAAATTGGTTTTATGTGACATTTACATGACAGTAACAGGTACCCACGTACATCGTTACCGTGTTTACTTTGCCGTCAAGAACTATTTGACGCGTAATCACTGGAGCACGCCTAACTGTCCGAAAGTTTATTAATCGCTTTAAAGAGAATATAGAAGATGAACACAATTAACAAAACATGCCAATTCATTTCTTAAGTCTCAAATATAATATAGTATAGTATAAAATAATAATGGAAACATTAATTATATTTTTTACAAATTTTGAATTAAAACAATTTCTATATAATATATTATATATTATTTATTTTTGATAATTAAAATTTTAATATTAGTAAAGTGAATTAATCTGTAGAGGATTCCTTTGTCTTTCCATGCTTATTATGTGCTTATTTTAAAACTATAGCTATCTAAGAAATAGAATAAAAAGTTTTTGATCAGTTTGTTTTCTATTATAAAATTATTGTTATATAAATATAAACAAAAAAGTAAAATATAAAAGACATAATATGTATATATTTTTAAATGTATTAACGGGGTAAGCATAATTGCCATACTCAATACTCATCTAATCTTTTTTCTTTAATTGAAAAATTGTTTATTTAAATTTCAATTTAGATAAATGCATTTTTCTAAAAAAATAAAAAACATTTACAATTTAAATAATAGAAAATATGGACCTTAGCTGTACATTAAAATTCAAAATTTCAAGAATTTCAATTAATTTATAATTAAAAAATAAATAGGGGATGGGAAGTGAGTATACTTGATAAATTACTGTGTATAACATATTTTTACAAGTTTGATATTAATCTAGAATATATATATATATATATATATATATTATATATATAATATCAAGAAGGAATTAAATAAACAGAATACTTTGGAAACATACTGCAATACTATAAAAAATTGGTTCAACTGGTTTAAAGAGAAAAACCTTGTAAAAAAAAATTGCCAAAGAAAATGACATATTTTTAATTAAAAATAAAATCAGTACCATAAATATAATTATATTATGTGTATATGTATTTTGAATTATCTCTTTTGTATACACACACACACACACAGAAAACAAATTGGTTTTTCAAACTTTAGGCAAATTCGAGTAATCCAAATTATAATCAAACACATTTTAATTAAAATATTTAAAACCCTATATCTATATTTTAGATATTTCAGCATCTGGAATTTTCGTAATTGGACTTGTTTAAATAATATAATTGTAAACATTCGCGGAAATCAATAATATACGTCGATGTAAACTACACACACACTTACACACATTACATATATATATATATAAATATATATTGTCTTATCCCAATACTCATACAATATGACGTAATATTATTGAATAATGAAAACCAATAATAAATCTTATAGTTTTGAACTTTGACGGTAGGTATTTTTATTTTCAGCGTATATTATACATTTTCTACTACAGTAAATCCTTACTAACAATCATTATTGTTTAGTAACTGTGTATAATGCATATATGTATATATATTACATAAGAACGACAGCCACTATATTATATACATAAATCCAAAACGGTTAATCATGTGGAATTTTTAAAAGTCCTAACGTTTTGAGACCAATACCCCTCTAATCCACCATGTTAGCCACATGAGTTACGCTTAATGGGCGCGAGTGAAAAGTTCGTAAAACAAAAATAAGATATGTGCCTACAGCAATTAGAGTCACTGTATCTACGGCCTAGCAAACATTACTTACATAAACAAAATATATCGTTGGTGACCGATTTTTATTTTTATTTTTTTCGTAACTGTACTTTTGTTCTTTTTTTTTCAAAATATCAACTTGAATAAAATACGACGATCCCACTAGAAATAAAATTATAGTAATAACATTAATCGATAAGTAAAAAGTAACTATTATATAAATAAAATTAGTAAAATACAAACTTATGATTAATATAGCCATTACCTGTAGTGTGTGATAGAATTTTTTTGTTGTAAAAAAAAAAGTGAAGAGAATTATTTTCGGTCAAAACTCATTAATAGTTCATAAGCTTTATTATCATAACTCATAAATATTTGTTGACATACTTGTTGCAAGACCATATAACATGGTATGACGTAAAATAACGATTTGAGTTATTGGAAAAATGAATTAATGCCCATCACATGTGATTTGTATCTATGTGAATAGTTTGTAATATAGCAATAGGGCATTATTTTATGGAGTAAAAATTAAATAGTTATTTTTTATATTATATTTTTGAAAATATATTACTACTTATTAACTATTAAGGAAAAAACAATTTAAGAACAGATTGCAGACGTAATGATATAGTATTTATTGTTAAGTACAAAATTAAAAAATTAGGCAATAATATAAATGACATAAATATTTTTTCAGTTAAAATATAGTATACGTTATTTTGGTATATTTTGAAATATTAGCTAATGAATTAATAGAACAAAACATTTAATACAATAATTATGCGTATCTGAGATTTATGGATGAAAAATTAATATTGTATTTAAAATAATTTGTGGTTAATATTGATTAAACATATCCATATATTCGTGATCTGTCATATTATGTAAAGCCTCGCAGCCACACAGTGTTATTGACACGTGGCTAAATATTCTGTATGCAATAGTAGTTTATCGGTGTGTTTGGGCACTATTTAAACAAAAAATTACCATAACGTAGTTAAATACTTAAGAAGCAAATGCTAAACGGGCCATAAAATATAATACAAAAATAACATGCCTATTATCTATTAATTTTAATTTTTCAGTTATTATATTATAATTATAAATATTTTAATCCTTACATCTAAATTTTTTTTAAAATAATTAAAATAATATACTATTATTAGTTTACTTATTACGTTATAGTTAAATTTTTATAAACCCATTTTTATACGTGCCTATACACAATATATTTACACAACAATTGAGTATTCTATTTTATCAATATCAAACATCTATCTAAATACATACACATTAATTTTATTATATTATAACTGTAACAAAAATAAAAAAGTAAATTGTTGTTCCTAAGGAAGTGTGAAAGCGCAGATCATATTATTTTGATTTTTTATTGAAAATTTTAGTCAGCTTTATTGAGCTATTGTACGATTGAAATTTGAAAAGTGAATAAGAAAATTTTTTTTTTATTATTATTTTTAGCAAAATAGATTTTAAAATGTAAATGTTAATAAAAACATTTCTATTGTAGTTGTACCTATGTTTATTTAGCAATTATTATTGTTTTATTCAGAGGTATCGGTATTGTTAACAAAATATAAATTATAAAATATCAATAATGTTGCAGAGCGATTGAATTCCAAGAATATTATAAAAAATATTGAAATCACAGTTACCAATTAACAACGATACGTAGTTACGTATTCAAAATGGATTTAAATATAGACTCCAAAAGGGGTCGACTGGAGAGATGTATTGAATTACAATTGACAAAAAATATTTAAAATACGGAAATGTATTCAATTTTTATAACTATTGAAAACAGCACTGTGTTTTGTAAATAATAATATTAATAGAATAAAAATGCCACAAAACTGAAAGTCTGTACAAAAATGATAACAAAACTCGATTATCTTAAGAAGCAAAAAAATTTGAAATACTTTTCACGTCTGTATCACACATAAACACATTACAGGATAATAACAACTTTTGTATACATATGTACCTACATAAATGTACAAAGTGTGTGTACAAGATTTAAATAATATTCATTTTCTCACACAAAACTTTGTTATCTGTAATACTATATTGGAAGTTTTGTATAATAATATTAGTTGGCATGTCGTGCGAATCAATGCATACACAACTACCACGTTCCAATAACTGACAACACAACACGTGTATAATATATATAATATTATATTATACATGTGTATCGATAAATAGTTTCCTATATAACGCGTGTCCTGTGAATGTTAAGTCTATTGCTGTGGAATAATTTCGTTTACAAGGCCGTTGCGGTTGAGTCCGTCGTATCGGAAGCTCGTGAACTTGTGTATTTATTGCAATATAATCTCACTAAACCCGAGTAAACCTAATAAAAAAAATTCATTATTTTAACTGAAAAGTTGAGAACGTAACTAGACAATGTGTGTGCGTCTTGCGCCCACGTACGGTGGTTTCGGATTTTTATTTATATTATTATTACCTACTTTTTTTTTTTAGCGTCGGCGTAAAAGGCTGGTTCCCATAGTTCCCGTTACCGGACAATATCAAAACACTGCAATGTGTTGTGTATTTTATATAAACAGGTTACAGGGTGTTTGGAAGTTTTTCGTACAAACTTTGAGAATGAAATAATGCTTTAAATAAAAAACTTACTTTTTTTCACGAACTCTGGAGTTGTGGAGAGCTGTCGTGCTAGATATTTAAATATGTTATTCAATTTTCTATTAGAATATTATAAATACATAACAACAACTGTTGAGGGTTTTCGGTGCTAGTTTCAGGCTTGTGTTCAGAAAATCTAATAAATGTATTGTAAGTACCAAAGTAAATGCAAAACAAGTTTTCTGATTTCACTCGCTAAGGTGAAATAATTTTTAACGTAGGTATGAACCTCTATTTACATCCTATATAAAGCTGGCCATGCTAATAATATAATACAATATTATAATTTAAGGAAATTAATAAGTTACGCGTATTATCTTAACGTTGATTGTGTGCCACATAATGACGCTTACAAGTTACAACACTCACAGACGTCGTTCGCTCTTTACGACTTACTAGTCGTTCGTTTGTCTATAAATTATTATTATTCTCAGAAAACCGTTACAAAATGTTTGCGAATATACCCACGAGTTATTTGCGTATAATCATTATTGAGTGAATAAAACATTTAAATTTTAAATAATAATAAAAAAACAAATCTTAATTAGCAATAAAAAAACAGATTTTTTATAAATCTCATATTTTTTAGAACTTTTTATTTGTACAAGTGAAAAATAAAAATAATATGTCTATAAGCGTATAGATCATTTTACGTTTTCGACCATTTTGATTTTTTACCATCCAGAAGAATGTTTTATAAAAAAAAGGTACTAAATTAAAGTTTACTCATTAATGAAAATTCATTCAGATCTAAATAAATTACACCAGATACAGCACACATACAAATAATGGACTTTCAGCAAACAATTAATTCAATTTTTTTTTTTTACTTTTTTTATTGCAAACTGTCCACCGGGTTATTATTTTTTTTTAAATATTCTATGTACCTAATTAATAAAAGTCTTTAAAAATGGTTTTACATAAACATAACATATATTTAATAATATCAAATCTAATATTTATTATATTTATTATATATTAGCGTCTGAATAACTTTGCCATTATACACTAATTAAAAAAAAAAAAAGTGTAGTGAGACGTATTGAAAAAAATCAGTCTTGACATAGTATGTTAAATAAACAATATTAGACAATATTTTATTTTAATAAAATAAGCTTAAATTAAAATTAACAAGCACAAATTTCATAAATATCGTAAAAAATAATAATATTTAAACAAAAGAGATTAAAACAAAACTCGAATCTATATGACATGAATAGATATACCTAATCATTTAAGGCGTAATTTTTCGCAAATAAATGATTAATGCATATGATAAGATAGCATACCTGATAAAATATCTTAATGTTACTTTGCCAACCTATTATCATTCTAAATGTATAGTATTATGCTTTATTGCTTTATTTAATAAAGAAATGCGCTAACAATTCGGAGAACTTAAATTTGTATTACTATTTAATTCTATCGTCGCCGACAGTCGGTCCCATAATAAAATATACACACATATTAAAATATACGTATTTTAAGTATCGTTAGACTTACTAAGCAGTTATAACTTTACGACTTTTTGTCTGCACCACTGATGCCACCATAATGTTGCTTCTTCCTCACCAACCATCTGTTCACATCTGAGATCGGCATCAGTATTCCGCGAATCAGAAATATGCATATTAATAAATATGAAAGATACCTACATACACTACTGACACAACTTCACCTGGTCCACGCGTGGGATAACTTTTTGTCCGACCCGAAGAAGAAAATGTAACACTTATATTATGTAATATGAAAATTTCGGCTATAGAAGCGGATTATATAATATTATACTCTCTCAGATTACTTGAAAACTTTCCGGTCAAGTTTTCATCAAGCTTCACTAAACAAATCTTTTACACGATGACTTTTACTATATAACTATTAATATTATTAAGTTTTGATGTAAAGTGTAAAATCGTAAAAATATTGCATCGTATTACAAATTACATCATGAGAACAAAAAAGCTATGACCAATATTGATATTTAATAATTATTGTATTAATTAATACATTATTGTATAAGTATAATAATAATAATAACATATGTTATAATTTTATTCCTGTTACCTATTATTCTATTTGAACTTAAAAGGAACATTTTGAGACACAGAAAAATGTATGAAGGTCTATTATATAGTTGTAATTAATATTTTCAAATTTAAATTAAAAAGTTTTGTTTTTGAAATATACCACACCGATATCTATCTATTGTTTATATTATACTATTATACCTCAATAATATTGTTTAAAATAAAAAGGTTCAAGGAAATCCCACTCACATTGCTTATAAACTAATATAGTTTTATACTGCGAAGCTATATATTCACAGTATATTATATCATAATATACATATTTATCATCAGTATGGTAAATGACATAATACAAAATAAAAAATGTATTAAATGAATAATAATAATTTGAATCCTATTAGAGAAACATGTTTTATTGTTGTTTTGTAGATTTCTTTTTTATTCAGTCGGAAATTCGAAGTTGTTATCATCCGAAGCGGGAATATCGACATTAAATAAAAACAAAACGTTCACCATTGGCGTTTACATCGTTTGGAATTAAAACGTCTGCCGCGGTATGATATTATTATTATTTTTACGGTCCATGGGTTATATTTTCATGACGACAAAAATAATACGCGAGTGTACCGCGCTGGCCAGAAAAGATAACACTATTATAATACTGACCGGACGGAAAAGGTCTCCTAATCCAATATAATAATATATGCGTGACAGTGGAGGTCCTCCGTGTTTGCCTTTAGTTACGTAATGGCATAGCAGTTATGGTATAGTCGTCATGTAGGTACACATTGAATTATTTGAATGACGGACATTATTGTTATATAATATAATTTATTTTATAATATTATGTAATAATTTGTGTGAGTACGTGTTCCGAAAAAAAAAACAAAACAAAATAAATCACAATTCTAAATTTGTTCGTACTTAAAACTTCGTATACAAATAGTGAGCAAAAACTATATACTCTTCGTAGTAATGTCTAATTAATGTCATGTTTTATTACGAATTTCGGTACCAATGTACCATAGAATATATTTTGTGAACTTTTTTGTAAAATAAAATTCAGGTCTTTACTACATAGTTCGGCAAAAATTTTAATCTAAATTCCACATAAATATGCTGATTTGTAAAAATTTTATTTTATAGTACAGCGATGACTTATAAATTGTAGCTTTGATAATTTTCAGGATTAAATCGCATGTACTGCCAATCTATTTGGGTATCATTAGCTTAGAATCGATTTTTTTTGTCTCATACATATGTACAATATGTATTAGTTTTTAAGTATTTTATATTTTATTGAATCAATAAAACAATTTTATTACTACTATAGTTTAGTTATATTCACAGGACAAAACATCGCAGAAAATTGATTTAACATGAATAGTTTCTAACTATTTTTGTAAGAAAATTTGTGTGAGAATTTATAAATTATTTTAAAAGTTGTATCATTGAATGTCGTTAATTTAAAACTAAATATTTACTTTGTTGAAAAAAAAATACAAAAAAAATGTCTTCAACAAATTCAAGAATATAAAATACTTTTCACCTTTTACAAGTTAAAAACTTAATAATAAAAAATAATAAAATAAATACTTACCAACAACTGCGAAGCAAGGAACAAAATATTTTTATGATTTTTGCATCTAAATCTCATGCCATCTCTCTGTTTAAATTTAATTGCCATGTCCAATTTTAGTTATCATCATATTTTATACATAAAAAGCTGTCCTAAAGAGAAACGGTTTGTCATAAGTAATAAGATGGTAATTAATTGTCATTTTAATACTGCATGATAGGTTAAACTAATTTTATTAAAAAATTAATGGTGTATATCATTGTACAATAACTATGAGCTATGTATAGTATTAGGTACTATACCTTCATGTGAAGTGTACTTACAGAACTTAAAACTAATCAAAATATTTGTTTTAATATTGAATTACTAAAAAATAATTAAAATCATTCAATGAAAAATCATAATAATCTAATTATATAAAAAATTTTGTTATGTACTAGGTACTCACAAAAATTGTACATGACTAAACTTCTTTTTAATATACTTTTAATAAACACTTTTTAGCAACCTTGAATTAATTTTTATTTATTTTTAATTAAAAAATAATTAAAAATATTAAAAATATACTACAAATTTGAAATTTAAAAACTTAATAAATAATTAATAAATAGAAGGTAGGTAAGAGGATACCGTTCTGCTGTAAATTATGAAGGGAGTGGGTTATTATTAAAGTGCGTTAAATTTTAATTCAATGATATATCATTATATGTATATGAAAAAGAATTTGAACGTAAACGATCTATTAGGTTGTCTATAATCTATACCACCAAGTGATGTATTCTTAGTCGCTTATTTTACTTTTTATTCTAAAGTAAAATAATTGATATAATTTCGTGACTATAGCTTTTCGATATTTTTTAATTATGAAATTATCAACTTATGAGAATAATACGTTTTTTATATTTTTAAGCATTTCCACCTAGAAAATAATTTTTAATAAACATTTATGAAAAAAAAAAATATATATTTTGAATGAACATTTTTTATGTCTATAAATAAATAGCTATAGCTCAAAACTAGTCAGAATATTTTTTAAAATATAATTTTAAATAGAATAAAATATTAAAACATTTTGTGAAAATACCAAGTATCTATAGTAACTATGTTTTCGAGTTATTTACATCAATGAAACAAAATCGAATTCTACGAAAATTGGATTTGCGTAAAGTATACCTTTTTTTGTTTATTTTTTTAAATTTTAAAAATAAGTAGGTAATAAGAATTTTTAAATTTGTCCTCTCTAAAGTAAAAAATAGATCCAGTTTTATATCCAAAACCGTTTACATATAAATATTTATTACTCTACAAAGAATCTTAAATATTACAATTTACAAAGTACTTGGCAATTTTCTATGGTCACGAACCCACGAAGCCATTGCTTTTTTATAAATAAAAAAAAAAAGTGATCTTTATAGAAATAAACTTAATCCAAAAATCAAAAATAATATCTAAGATTAGTATAACGATAATAAAAATAATATTTTTTGTGGCCGAGTGTGTTTGACGTTAATAAAAAATTATTGGTTGAAAACGTGAAGTGAATGCATGATTAGCTGCTGTACTCTGAGAATATTGTACATATTTTAACATAACAATACACAATATTATATTATACAGTACAATTATTCCCGTTGAATATTTTTATGAAATCCAATTCCTATTATATGGAATAAAGTGGTTATGAATTAATCATTATTACTAATATTATTATTATATTTTATAATATAAGATTGTATTATAATAATAACAGCATAATATATAACATATTTTAAGCGTAGTAGTTCTAATTTGCAATACCGAATTCGTTATAAAAGATAAAATTTGCGTTTGTATAATGTTAAAAATACCTACTTTAAAATATATATAGATAAGTATGTATTTTAAGTCATTCTTTGAATTCATGATTTTGTGATGTGAGCGTTTCAAAGAACAAAATTATCACATTTTAAAACAAAATAAATAGTCTTAGAGCTATACTCATAAACTAAATATAATTTAATTCATGGTTTTATGAAGTATTGTAATAAATTACATGATATTATGTTATAATAATTTATATCTTAAAACTTAGAATTACACTTCATAAATTATCACACAAGTAGTGAAAATTGTACATCGTATAACTGCACGAGAAGGATGATTCAAGCCCAGTTGTACAATAATATTATGTGTTAAATTAATATTCAGATTATAATAAAATTGTAATCTATATAATTATTATATTTAATTATATCAAAAAATTCTAAATTAGAAATACTAATAATTTTTGTAATTTAAACTTTATTTTCTATGACTTTTTAGATTAACATTTCTGGAACTCAAAACAAATTAATAATAATGATAAAAATATAATACATTTGATTGAGAAATATTAGGAAGAATAGTGTCGTACTATAAAATAATTATACCTATTGATGAACGATGATCAATTTTAAATCATTATTAAACAATTATTTTAGAATACAATAATTATTATTTTAAAAAATAATTAAAATCACGAACTATTGAGTATTATTTTTATTATTTATTTTTAAATTATTTATTAAATATATATCAATAATAGATTTATATGTTAAGTGTCATTTCCACTAATACAAGGTCAAACAAAATTAAATTATGCAGTCCGTGTGCTAAAAATAATCAACTTACTAATAACGCATAGAAATGCATATTGTGCGTCAAAGAAATTACCTAACATTCAAACTCAAAGAGATTTATAAAAGAAGTTTTGTCCAGCAAATAAAATTAAGATTAATTCAATAAATCAAAATGCAATGTCCAACTCCTAGTATAGGTAACATGGTCAAGGAGTCCCTTCCTAAATAGTCAAAATAGATCCAAAACTATATTTTTGTTTAGTAATTTCAACTGAAGATTACAATTATTATTTCTTATAATTTTAACAAAAGAACAGGTAAATGATTACAAGTCACAACTTTATACGTACAACCAATTTTTTGCATCATGGTTTTAATTAATATCAGTGACATTTTTAATTAATTAAAATGGAAATTCCATGGAAAATATCTAACATGCAATTTCTAGTGTCAGTCAAAAAAACCTTTTGCACAGAACGGAAAGTACAACGAAAATATGCAAATGTATATAATTTGGGTATTAACGTAAATGGTAAACCAATATCATTAATTTCTTATACTAGTAGAAGTTATCTTCAATGTCTAGACAATAAAAGAGAATATGGGAAATGTTTTTAGTTTTCTTAAATACATTTAAAACTATGCAGACTAGGAAATTACTTCAATATCTAAAAAAATATCTAGACTGGGTTAAAAATCTAAATTGATATTATATGTGATATTATGCAATGTGATAGCCCCGGATCACTATTGCGTGTGCGTGTTAATATAGGGTATTTTTTAACGCAATTTATATTATAAACTTACTATATGTATAGTTATTTGGTGTATCTTTTATTTAATACTGTACAATTTCCGACATATTACAGACCCCGAAAGTATGTTTTGGTTAGTACTGGTTAAATAAATTATTTTTATAATTCAGACCCGTTTCTAATTATTATTCAAAAAGAAAATTTAATATATATCTTTATCAATTCTAGCTTAAAAAAAAGGCCATAATCATCGTCATTATCTAGAAATTATTAGAATATGTATGAAAATGTGACTGAAAATAATGGAACTAAAGTTATTTCATTAATTTAATTTTTTGATGATAACGTATTGTATTAGTATATTTTGATACGTAATTTTACTTCTAAAAGTCGTCAAAATAGTTGGACATTACAAATACCTGATATTTTAAAAAAAGATAATTAAAATAATATTTGCATTTAAAAGTTCCAGTATACAGTATAGTATCTATTTATAAGCTATAGGATATAGTCTATAAAATAAGCTACATAAATATATGATATAATTTTACCTAACTATAATAAAATATAAGAAACGGATCAATAATAAAGGAGAATACTTAAATAAAATAATATTATAATTAAATGTTAGTGTCATTTTTATAGTATTACATTTTCATCACCATTCAAATTATTCAATACATTCTGTACAATGAAATTCTTAGTTGGACAATATTTAAATTCACCGTATAGTTTATTTATTGATGGTTATTTGAGCATTTGGATAATGTAGAATTTATTGAAATTCCTACTAAATCTGCTTCATAATATATGCACGATATTTTGAATTTTCGACTTCTACAGTTGTACTCAATACTGATTGTTTCTGAGAACAACTTACTATTATGGATATTGAATTTAATAATATTCGTGTTATTACAAGTCGAGTTTCAAAAGGAGGTGTATTGTGTATTATTGAATTTGAACATTTAACTTATACAGATTTAGCATATTATGGATCTTATTCTGTAGTAGAGCCTTAAAATGGTTATTGAATGTTTAATACTTTTTTATCATTTTAATAAATATGTACATTTTTTAAATTTTAATAATACAATTCTTTACTTTAATTATTTCAAACTATTTACATAGTGTTACAATTTAAAAATATTGAGACAGTGTATCAAAAGAGTTAGATTTTTTCAGAAATGTATACAATGTAGTGGTACCTATAATGCTAAAAAAACAGTCTAGTGGAAATTTACAACGGTACAAGTGTAATAATAACGTCAGTGGTAGCGGGTGTAATGCGTTATTTTCGTTTTTAATTCAACCAGCTTTCTTTCGTTAATTACGAATCTTTACCGGGCGACGGTGAAAAGCATCCAAAAACCCTTTTTTTCTTATACACCAACATCACTGGCACCGACAAAAACTGTGGCGGAATAATTAATAAAACTTTAGAGAGTAAAATGGATTTTTTCCACGGTAAGTCTGTCTCTTTCCCTGTCTCCATCTCTGTCTCTCTCACACAAACTCGCCCTCTCTTTGTCAGTGCCCCTTTCGGTGAAAAGCAAATGTTATATAAACTTATAAACAAAGAAGTATTCCTGTGAAATCGGTCGCTATTTTCAGGGTGTTGCTATACAGTAAAGAAGAGAACGGTCGGGCAAATAGAGTAGCGTGTATTGGTGGTGCAATGAAAGAAGCCGAATGACACTTTTGTCTATAGATGAGAAGAGATGAAGAGGTGGTTGGAAGAGAACAAGGAGAAACAGAGGTGAAATACGTGGAAAGTGTATGGAGTCTGGTGGTGGTGGTGGTGGTGGTGCACAGAAAGAACTTTTTGACGGGTTTCCCGTTGATTAAAAAACAACAGAACGAATAGTGCTTGTGTGGGTAGAGGAAGGAAATAAATCGTTTAATTGGTTTTCGACGCCCTTTAAATTCGCCACTGAAACGTTCCTCCACTCCGACACTATTACCACACCACGGTTGTCATGCACCCACCCGTCGGCTGACATTGTGTCCAAAGAAACAAAAAACTGCCGAACAGGAGAGACCCGCGACCAAATTAACCGAATCTCCTATTACGGGCTACAGTGCTTCAGCCGTGAATAATGTGAAAATAAAAATCGATCTCGATTCGAAGCCTAATGCCACGCATAGCCGACACGAGTTCTTATAAATCCAAATAACTATAGGAAATATTTGTTCACAGCTTTTAAAGTTTTAAATATTTTTTTCTGTTATCGGGAACTTATTGTTTTAGAAAAATATGAAATATTGAATTTTCTTACACTCATATTAATACATGCATTAATAGTTATGAATTTCTACTTCAATGGTTAGACGTTTGATGAATTACAATATTTTACATTTTTAAAGTTTAAAAAAAAAAAATCTGTATACTCATATTTCTTCATTGATTAGATAATCTAATTTTATAATGGAAAAAGTGTTTTGAACCCAAAACAAATCCACATCATTGAAAAACCATTACACTCATCCTACTCTAAGAATCTAAAAAATTATTGTACAAAACCTTTTGGAAAATAAAAAAAGGCACGCATGAAACCAAATGTATGAACACTATTCGATAAAGATTTATAGCGTACCTAAGAGTCAGTGACTCTTATTATATTTTATATTTTATTTGATATTTTTATATGTACCACGGTTGTGAATTAATAATGAAATAAATTGTATTATACTCACACAAATTGACAAATAGGTACCCCAAAATAGTAATTAGTAATCAGTAAAATAAAATGATTTACATCTGTATAAATTAAATTAAAAATCTTGGTTTTAATGTTTATAATAAAAATAGTTTTTATATTAAAAAACAACAACACCTGTCAGATAAACGTTCAAACTTTTTCATTTGCATAATATTATAACTATAAATACATTTTGTAATGTATAAATATTAAATATAAATTAAAGTGATCAGGATTAATAATGATAAATAAATTAAAATTTTAACTTTTTTTTTTTTTAGATGAAAATTGAAAATTAATATTTATACACAAAAAAAAAGCACTTTGATACACCTGATCGTGATACAATAATAACTCGTGGGTGGGATTATTGAAAAGCGCCGAACACAATATGAATACAATTATTTAACATTTTGTGCAAAAAAATAAAGCTAAAATGCATACAGAAGGGCATAAAAATCAATCCATAAGCAGTAGTTACATACATATATATACGGACTTTGTTGTTAGTTGTAATATATATAATATGTGTGTGTGTGTATGTTTGTGTAGGCTGTGGAGGGAGTGTTATACGTTTTGCGGGATAGGAAGCTTTTAAATTCAAATACGAACAACAACAAAAAACTATCCTCTGGGATTCGGATCCTGTTTCTATTGATAATGCGTAGGTGATATGTTCTATAACATTTTATGTACACAAATAGGTGACGTATATTTTTCACGACGAAACGAATTTTCACCGATTAGATGTGATAGTAATATTGGTTTGTCAATAGGATAATATTAAAAAAAAAAAAAAAAAACAACACAATAACCTAACGTTTTTGGCAACGGCTGAAGTTTTTTTTTTATTGAATCAATTGTATCAACTGAAAGAAATTCTATAATATGTATTATTATTAATAATTAATAGCTGATGTCCTTTAAAAATTACACTGTAAAACATGTTCACTAAAAAAACATCCGTGGACATTAATATTTAACCTAACAATGAAATGACCCATATTATAATGCACGTTTACACGATGGGTTGGATAAATGCATAATAAAATAATAATCTGACCGAAAAAGCAGGTAGTGTATTATTATAATGTTGCTATCGTTTTAATATTATATACAGCCAGCTATAGGTACATTATGTTGAATAGTCACGTGAGGTCGTTTTTGGAAATTTTCGCGAATCACGAGCATGATGCTTTTTTTTTTAAATTCACATAACAAAAAACCATAATATATAGGTGTACAAAAAATTTCAAAATTATTTTTTATTTTTATCTACCAGCCTACCTATATACGGTGAACGTGCACTGCGCACGTGTTAATATTATGTTGTAATAATTCGAGGTACCGTCTGAAAGAGCAAACAACCGTTATGCAGCAATATACATATTACATCTCAGGGAAACATCTGCGGAAATAAACGAAGGAATATTCAAGAACACACATAGACGCGTGCCTACGTGCAGTATAAATCTACAGGTTGTACGGTATAGGACGTGACGTGTACACGTATATGATATTATTATTATGATATAGGCGACGGGTCGCAAAGATGTGTCGTAAACGAAACGATGAGGGATTGTCGTTGTCAAACCGGCCAGAAGAGCCTAAAGTCGCAATTTATATATACCATATAATATAATATATATATATGAATTATATTTGTAATGTATAGTGTGTAGCACTATATATATGTTACGGGCAAAGTATACAATTTGGGCGTTTTCTACAATGCTCTTCGTATATACAGATAATATAATATTTAATCTTAAAGCGTAGTGAAAATATAATGAATAATATATATATTTTATACTATACCTTCTGTTTATGTGATTAATAATAATAATTGTTATATATGATGTATAATTTTGTTTATTTTTATACTACCTGTTATCGCATAAATTATACTGCCTCCATATCTTTTTAATGTGCATAGTTGCTTCGCTGATTTTTGTACACACGTACATGATCACCCAAATTGAAAAAAATCAGTACCGCCTCTCAGAGTGAAATTTTGGTTTTTGGCATATCATCGATTTTCATAAATCTTTCTTTGCAAATTGCACATTGGTTTCTACTGTACAAAGTTGAAAGGCGGTTTTCCTTAGTCCGATGACTGCTCCATTGTAGGAAAGGCGCGATAAGAACAAACGAACAAACACACTAACTAATCCAAATCTACAAATAATAATCAGCGATTTCAATCCAGCCCAAGTACTTTGACTATACTTTGTGATTAAATATTATATTATCTACATTGACCGACATATACGAAGGTATATACATCATAATATAAGATGCTAGGGCGTGATAGATAACGTCCAAATTGTATGTAACATACATATGCACACGCATACAGATGAGACTGTAGGAATATGGGTAGGAATGAATAATATTATTGAAAAACTTTGGAATATCGTGAAAGATTAAACAGTTGTGATGTAGGAGTTCTACAATAATAATATGTGCGTCGTGCAAATGTGTCAAGGTATGAAGTATTGTATGTGTGTGGGTGTCAATTTAAAAATTTACACCTGATGTTTACTCGTTTGTAAGTATTTAAAGTTTTTAAATTAAGACAAACGTAGTCACTGGAAGTTCAAAAATCTGTTCACTCCTCATTTCTAAAAAACAATAATATACTACGTTAGAATAATATAATACTATACAACAGCTGATTAGAATTTTTAATGTTTGATGTTAGCCGTTTGTGAAATATCAATATTTTGTATAATTTAGATTTAGAATTTGAAATGCAAAATATAGTGATTGAATTTGTTGAAAAATGACAAAGTATAAACATTCTTTGATTTGTTTACACAAAATATAAGTTTTATAAATTAAAAAAAAAAAAAAAAAAAAAATAATAATAAAAACTTTTTTTTGATACCTAGATAGCTATTTTTTGAAATCGTGAACTAAATGGTTTTAAATAATAGTTTTAAAAACTGTATAGCCATATTGAAACTTATAACATTAACGATGTTGGCATTTATTATATAAACTATATTATATTCAAATATTCGTTAAGTAAAGTAAACCCATTTAGTGAAATGAGTTTGTACTTATATCAATTTCACTAAATGGATTTACTCTGCTTTAAATATAAAACAAATAAAAAATAAAGAATTAAATTTATTTCGACGAATGTATTTTGTGTGTTCTACAGGACAATGAAAAAAACGATTACAATTTGCTAATAATATACACCCCAATTGAAGTACATAATAAATTATTATTAAGTTAATGGTTTACCGGAAGTGTCTGAAATGATGACAAATACTAAAAATTTAATAATGAATTTAATAATGCTTTTCCACATGCAGATAATTCATACCCTTCCATCATTCACCTCAATAAAGTTAGGTCTAGCATTTAATATTTTTTCATGTAATCTTTGAGCTTATACAGAATAAATATTATATTATAACTAGATCAATGAAACATTAAAACGTAGAATTTATTATAATTTGTACATTTATAAGTATTTATGTATTATATGCATTGAATATTAGGTATTAATATTATTATAGGTATGCGTTTGTGTATGATTAAAACAGATCAACAAATCTACTTTTTATGATTTCCGAGGAGCTCAACAGTTATGGATAGCGTACCTGTATAGTTTTATGGTGCCTTTTTTAAACTGCAAATTGTGCTTGTTACTTTGTTGAATTTAACTAATGTAGGGCTCTTGAAACAGCTGAAACTTTGAATTTTAAAAATTATTTTCTACTTCAACAATATATTAAGTAAAAATAATATTTAAGCGAAATGTAATAGTTTTTGTGTTATTTAAAATATTATCGTTTAGAGTACTTGCATATATTTAATTTCAATTTTGTTCTCGTCAAATTTCAAAATTTGTTTATACTCTGTTTCAAATAGTATATTTTAGTAGTAAGCTTTACGCATGGTGGTAGAAATGGTTATGGCTAATACAAGTAAAGTTTCACTTTAATTTCACTCCCAGAAACATGTATGAACCCGAACAAACTTCGGTCGACGTCTGAGGTTACTCTTATTTGAGAAAAAGTATAGAAATATTTTACAATGACACAAGTATAATCAAGTGATATTAAAATAATTCTATTTAATAATCAGTTAAAATTAATATTTTTGAAAATCTTAAAGATATTTTTAAAGCTTTTTGTTTTACACAAAACATCAAAAACAATAGGTAAATCGTGGTCGCTTATTATAGCACGTTTTGTAACTATATTTACGAGTCTCCGTCTTGGATTCTTAATTTTAGCAAGTGCAATTGAATCTCTTTTTACAGATTTAGAAACCTTATACTCTACCTTTAAGCGCTTAATTTACAGCGGATTTCTATTATCAAAGACCTTAGTACTTACTACTCAATCTCTCTCAGAGTCATCACATTTATCTTATTTATAGTCAAGTTCTTAAAGTTTTAGGTTTTATACACCAAACTCTTCACTTCAAATAACCTTGAACTTTGCTTTTGTTTCATCCATTCTCAAACAGAAGATTGACGTTTGGCATCCTTATCGGGGAAGCACCAAAGAAAAAAACCAACCTAACCTTTAACGCGTGTTCACTGTTAAGTATAATATATTTTTGTCATGTACGTACACTAGCTGATTTTAGACCATCTCCTCAATAGTAACGCTGATTTAATAACTTTATACGGTAATAAATTATAATATATCCGTATAATAAAATACACCTCAAAAGCCAGATCAAATGCGTTTAAACGTATCCTGTTGTACACAGTCGGTCGAAATTTATTCTATTAAACAAATCAATATTGCTAAACGTCCTAAAGCATATTAGCCTTTAGTATTATAATTCTATTTCATAGGGTAATAAGTTTGATGTGCATCGGAATCCGTTTTGTACGCGTTCGTGTGCGTTCGTGCAGATATACCGCGATGGCATTGTACGCGCACCACACAATAAACGTTTCGATTGTGCGTATTAAAACACTATTCGATTTATTCGCGATGGCGGGTCCCGTCATTAAATCGTGATCACAACGATTACAAACTCGTGTACGTTATGTAGACTCGAGGCGCCCGGCTTATATACGAAATATAATATTATACGGGATTACTATATGTATACGTGTATATGGATATGCGTCTCGAGAACACAATATAATACACATACACACACACACCGCATGTATAAAATATATAAATGATCATGTGTGTGTGGGTGTGTGGGTGTATGTAGAACGTCGACGCAAAAGTTACCAAACTGTGCTAAATGAACTCCGGGGCGAGATTAAAAGTTAATTTAACCCACAGAAAATTAAATTTAAAGCGCTTTGTAATTTAAAACGAAAATGCATTATTATATAGCTCCAGAATGAGAGGGGAACGCAGTATATCTGGAGTGCAGAGCACGTATATTATAATAATTGTACAATAATTTCTGTGTGTATACGATCTGCGCAGCGTTGTGCAGCCGACTTGGTGTGTAGTAATGGGCACCACGTAAGAGAAGTATCGCGACAGCCATGTGGATAATAACGATATTATATTGTATACAGAGTTCGTGTAATATTTTGTTTCAATAAGACATTTTGTAATTCATTATTATTATTACACGACGGTTTTTGCTTAAGCGGTCGTTTAGTCTCGTGACTTCGCGTAGTATATGAAATGTCGTATCGCGTTTACAGAGCACAATTAACATAAGGGGATGCGCTGTGGTGGTTGAGGTTTGGTGTACACCGACCGTGTATAGCCCGTCACACAAATATTACACTCGAGTATTGTGTGGTACTCGTAGTCGACTGAAAAAAAAAATGTAATAATGATAGCTTCAGGGGAGTCAGCTATTCACATTTTACACGCGCCGTAAATATGATAAACGTTTTTTTCTTCTTATTTTACAGCGAGCAACGAGAAAAAATATGTCCGGAAACGTAGATCTGTGGGTGAAGGGCAATTAGGATATTTATTCCACGAACAATGAAATATGGAGATAATTTTTTTTTAGTCTTGATGATTTAAAAAGAAGGTTAACTGACTTATTCATATTCTTTTTGATTGTTCAATTCATTCGATTTCATTGAAACCTACAATAGGAGTAAAATTATTTTCGTATCCCACTGAACAGTAATACAATATTTAAAATCACATGTTAGAATGTTTTGAAATATATACATAACGAATTTTAAATAATTAAGATACTATATTCAATATTTTTAGAATATACGTTAAATTGAATCCTTATCGCCACTATTTTCTTCACACTTTTTTCTCATCTCTATTACATATACTTATTATCTACATCGATTTACATTTTTGATTCATCAAAGTTCTAGAAATTGATTTTCTGGACATTAAAATTGAGATTAATTTATACTGAATTTTAAAGTTATCGATAACTTTAAAACTATTTTTATATTTACGTTTATATTTTTATAAGATGCGTATCATATGCGTATACATTTACTAAATGCATTAATCAATTACAAAATAATTTATAAAAAGAAAACCATGTTATTATGTATTTTTTTTTCTGAGAAAATGTAAAAATTAATTTTAGTCGAATGATTTTCAAAGTTAGGTGTTAAACCACGAAAAAAAATGTAATAATAAATATTTAAAATGAAAATAATATATTTTTTTAAAAGCGTAATAGTTAATAATATTACCGGGATAAAAGATGAAAGATAAATATACAGTATTATTATGATATATATATATATATATATATGTATATATATTATATATATGATGTAGGTGTTATGTATAAAAATAAGAAAATAAGTAAATAAGGTTGTCATATAATAATATATTGCTGTTAGAAGCATAATATCAAAGAAGCTTAAAATAATTATTGCGCTGTAGTAGAAAGATGAATTAATGTTTTAAAGTGCTTTGTATAACATCATAAAAAAAACAAATTTATATATATATATATACATACATTTTAAATATTATAATAACTTAAAAAGTACCTATAGACATTTTAATTTTTTTTTAACGTGTATGCATATTATATACGGTAGCTAAATGTATTAGATACCAAAGCCATAATAATTAAAATGTTGTAGTAGGTAGATCTTATAATAAATAATTATATCGAGTACCACTATTAAATATTAACCTACCGATCTGAGTTGAAGACGTGTAAATATAATATTATGGTGTAATAGATATGATTTACATTTTATTTGAGAACAAAAGTTATTCAATTTATTTGACATATTTTTAACATTTTTTAACATAATTATTTTTATATCTGTTGGTCAGCGCAGGGGATAGGCAATCTCAGAACATCGTGTGGTATAAAGGCGGTATTCTGTGCTATTTACGGTAAATTAATTGAACATAATATTGTATATTATATTATTTTATCGCACCGACAATAACGTTCCAATAGTACCTAGATCAATTGAAATATCATTATTCATAAGAAATAGCATTTACGGATTTGAAACTGACGGAATATTTTGTTGTTTTAGTAATTAAATCACGGGTTTCACAATGGATCCGTTATTCGGTAGCTTTAGTTGGACGTCGAATACGAATTTAAAGAAGAGAAAATTACTCAACAAAAAGGTTATCTAATCCTTATTTTATTGGATTCACCCACCCTACTTAAAAACGTAAAGTATTTCTCTTTCATTAAGGATGATAATTATTTTGTTCTTTGGGTCTATTATTTATGTTCGGTCAAAGAGGTAATAATAATAATGAAAAAAAATGCCATCAGAGCATTACCAGTACAATATTATAATAGGATTGAACAATATTCACATCTAATACACAATTATTATGCAATACCTTTTTCGCTCTTAAACTACTTTTAATTACTCATTAATATGCAAAATGTTTTTGAATATCAAAAAAAAAAAAAAAATACAATAGTTTGGTTAATCGACGTGCCGTAATTATACTATGGTGCGTATTACTAAGGCCATGAGTAAGAAAACGGGTCACTGACAAAGCTTTTTCTGTTTGAAACACTGTCGGCGGACACCGATTATGAAAATTTAAAAAAAAAAAAATCTTTTCCAGGTTGATATTATAATACATTATTATTTAGTGTAGCCCCGTACGGTGAAAATATCCAACTACCGAGCTGAACGTGCTCTGCGTAGGGATGTAACCGCGATGGGGTGTGTGAGTCGTAGCGCATCAGCAACACCAGCGGCGACAGAGCGGTGGTGAGAGGTGGCTTTTAATCAAATCACGATTCCCGTTCGTAATTTCCATATGAATATGGTCGCTCGCGCAGACGTGACTGTTGTATGTGACGGTAGCATGACAAAACGACAAAATAACTAAACAAAAACAGCGGGAGCAAAAATATATATATTTTGTTAAATTTTTTGCTAGTTCCTAAATTCTCTAATATTATTTCATTCTCGAATACGGAAACAAATACTTATTGAAATTGAATATGCTTCCACGTGCATACAAAAATAGTAAATCATTTACAAACCAATAACAATTGAAAGATTTTAAATTATTTATCGAAATAACCGTTTTAAACACAATATCGTGTAGATATCCAAAACTAAATAAGTTAAATTAATTTTTAAATGGAAACAAAAATTTATAATTCATACTTCTATATATATATTTCATACGGTTGCGTTGTATACATATGACCAAATGCTTGTACATTTTCACATTAAATGTGAAACGTATTCTAACATGTTATCTTATCAAGATTAATATAATAATTATATTAAAAAGTACCGTAATGATCAAAATCCATTTATATTAATATATTTTATTTGATCTTAAAACGCGTTGTGATTTTTTGAAGTTATTAAAATTGTCGTTTAATTATTGAAATTGTTCACCAAACGACCATCATATTGTATATTATTATACGTAATAATACAGATGATATATCATATATTTTAATTAAAAGTTAAAATATTTTAGCTTTTAGCCGGTGTACAAGACGATCTTCTATTTCTGTCAAACATTTGTTTTTAAATCTGGTAATAAATGGCTTCGGGAAATAACTATATAGGTTTTAAAGTTTTTATTGGTATGGAATTGTATTGCTGTCATTATCTTTAATAAAAAATATGTTTAATTTTATTCAATAAAATTAAACAATATGAAAATATGTTATCGACTTAAATAATGGTCTAAAAACTGAAAAAAAATTTAATTTAGATGAATTTATATCATGAAAAAATATTTTTTGTCAATAAAACTATAACGAGAGGTTTTAGAGCAGTTAAATATAATATATTGCGACAGCAAAATATAAAATTAGTCAACTTTACATTAAAATAATTGAGATTTGAATATTTGAAATTATTTATTTTTAACCATATTGATGGAAATATTAATAAAAACCATATAAGCAGATTCAGGTAACACGAGTTATGTTAAAAATGAAATATAATATTCTTCAAAACACAGATTCTCAGAAATATCATAATATTTTAAGAGTTTTATGTTGTAGTCGTAAAATATACAAGCCAGTTGTCACTTTAGATAAAATACTAACGATAATATTTTAATAATTTATGAAAATGTGGATCTAGATAAGTTTTTCCAATGAAGTTTGCAATTATATATTTTTATTTTAACTCTTGGATTTTTTTGCCAATGGCTTTTCTCAGGAAATTAAAATGTTGAAAAAAAAGTAGAGAATAGAAAGTAGACAGGAAGCATTTGAAGTAAAGAGGACTGGAAATTAATATTTAATAGGACGCTAATGCGATTTTATCATACAGAGTTCTGCTGCTGTTGTTGTCTGAATGTATTATGGCGATGATTGAGATAAACACAATTTATTTTGACGTGTCATAAGATTATTTTTTTTATGATGTGTGAAAAATTATACGGTTTTATTATACAAATTACACCGAAATTGAAGATTCACCTCTATAATACACTATTAATACTTTAAAAACAATTTCATGAATTTATTGATAAAAGTCATATATTGAGATAGATAAAACCTAAGGATGAACCCATGGTATTTTTACATTTTGTTTAAATTGAGTTCACCATTTTCTTGGTGTATATACATATAATATAATATATGAATCGGGAGGCGAAAAATATGAACTATAATATTCTTTCACGACATAAAATATAATAAATTACCACCCCTATCTACCGCTATTTTACAGATTTTTTTTTTATTTCTAATTACAATGTCAACCAAACGACGGTCAAACTTTAATAATATCACGTTGTGTTCCATGACAAATAATATTTTATATTATTATTATTGTTATTATTAATGTTGTATTTTATTATATGTTCATCTACCTAACGTGAATTTTCAATAAATTAATGCTATTTTTAATAAACATAACGTAATGCTACTCACTATTTTCCTTTTGTATTGCATTCATTTTTAAAGAATTAAAATATTTTTTTTCTCCTATTTTGTAGTGGAAGATAATCAGCAGTACACGTTTTCAAGTTGAATGCCTAAAATATTTAACACACACACTGTATATATAATATATATGTATACCTAAGTAATAATATGTTAATGTAATTTTTAAGCTAATAACGAGAAAGTTATTATATGCACAAGTCATTATAATAATATTATACCATAATTACATTAATCAGCTTCCAATATTGACTATTATATTAAATTTAGTTAATAAGACAAACTGCTGTTGCATCTAAACAACTAAATATGTTTTGATACAGTACCTATTAAATACTACCGCTTTCAATACTCAGAAATGTCTCGGTCAATATTATTTTTAAGTAATCGGTGGACATAATATTCGAATACATGCTATGGAAATAAACTCTTTAATATGTATTATTTTTAGTGTGGAAATGTAGCATATGAGAATATGATCGAGTACCTTACGTCCTAACATCCGCGGATACGTGTATCTTAACGTCCTGCACCGTTACCGGAAATTGGAACGTGCGCTGAATACGTTTTTGTCTGAGTCGTATTATATTTAAGTATGGTGTACGTGGTGACTGGTGAGTTCCACTTAATGTGATCATTAGTTAACAAATATAATCACTGAAACTGTTTAGGTAAGATCCAATTTTAATTTTTCATCTGAATTATCTGAATTATGTGTACCTAATGTTATATTTTTTTTATGTATAGACAATTATTATAATATATTGAGTTGTGTTATTGGATAGTTAATTATGTCAATAAAATATAATTTAAATTGTAGTTTTTAAATTTGATGTGCATTTGAGACCATTAAAGCTACATAAATAATAATTACAATATTTATAACATTAAAAATACGTGTTAAATATTTAAAAAAACAAACGTTGGTACTTTGCCTTAAAAACATAGTGTTGTAATATTTTGTTTTGTCAAATGAAAAAATGATTTTAACTCGATTTATAATGAGGCTATTGTGAATGGATTTAAACTTATAATTTGATAATTGTTCAAAATAAAGAAGTTAAATCTAAAATCGGGTGGTCGTTAAATCATAAATATTCAATTTATAGTCCAATGGATGGATTGTGTGTTTTTTTTTAATAAGCTAATTGCATAACATTTTTTTTTACAAAAAACAAACTGAACTTAAAAAAAAAATTGTTTAATGATTGTTAAATATTTTGACAATATTTGAAAATTGTAATCATAAGAATTTATTTTAAGTATTTAATCAGTAGATTCAAATTTAAATATAGTAGGTAATATACCTAAATAATTAAATATATATAATATACATGTGAGTTTGCATTAATTAAAAATACATTTAAATATTAATTTAAAATAACTTACAATTGATCCTTTTTTAATAATATTGATAGATATTGCGTTTTTACTAAATTATTAAAAAAATAGATGTTAAGTGGAAAAACATAGAAAAAATTATAGTAATGATAAGAAATGAAATGTTAACATAAAAATATAAGCATTTTTATTTTGTAATATCATTTTTATTTTACCGGTATCGTGGTTCGGAAAAAGTTATTCAAGTTTTAAGAACACTAAAATTGTAGATTTTAAAATAATAATAACTTTTTTTTTGTACCAGTAGTATAGAAAATAAAATAAAATTTATATTGCACGGTTAAAGTATATTTTTACATTACAAATTTATTATTTGAACTATAAACCGATTGGCTTTCACCCTCATGAAAAAGTTTTTAAAACAAAATATATGTGGGAGTCTTCTTGAGAATTCCTTTTGACGAATTTGATATTTGTCTATAGGTTACATAATTTTTTTTTGTAATTTATTTTAAGATAAAATTAATCAATGATAAATTATTAAAAGCATTTTAATTTTCTGAAAGTAAATTGACTTCTTAAAAATGTATTCAATCGTTGATTTTCTATAAAATAACATAAAGTAAGAATTAAATAATTATTTTTAGTTTTATACATCAGCATATTTTATGTTTTTTCCGAAAGTAATAAGTGTCTTAGCCTAATAAATAACCTACCTACTTTATTGAAGTTTCTAATGACTAGTAATTTTTTTTTACCTAAAATAATCTTCTGTTAAAAAAAATATATTTATTATACTTTTGAATTATATGTTGTTTATTGAGTATGGTTCATTAAAATAGTTGTAATATGTAATGTAATAATATTGCTATCTCAATTCGCTGGTCAATATTATCACAAAACGATTTATTAACATGCATGTAATAATCGAATATCACCTCTTCCACCACGTAACGGTATGCGATACTAATGGAATTCTAGTTAAATTTGACTCAACTAATATAGTGAACGTTATGAAACTTTAGAGATTATATAATATACCTAATATTCTGTGGCAAGGCATTTACCTATTGTGAATTTGTAGTACATTTATAAATTCCGATCATCGAAACGTTGTACATTATTGGTAAAATATTCGTAACGATAACTTTTCACTATAGGTTTTCAGAATAGGATAGAATTAAAAAATAAGTTGTCTGATAAAAAAAACTAATGATTTTTTTCTAATTATGTAATTGTTTACAAAATACGTCTTATTATACTCTTATATGATGTGTTAAACCGCATAGAAACTACGAAATTGATAGAATCACAGTGTGTTTTTGTAAATCACCATACAGCACGGATACGAGTATATAACTCAACAACCCCACCTTCGTGACAACCAACCACTTGGCATTATAGTATTTTACATATTATTTTGTTTGTGCTTTTAAAATATATTATATCGACAGTATATATAGTATTTTACAGTGCTGATTCACGTATTATTATGTCGAAGCGCAAAGGAGCGCACACTCTTAACTACTACTTAAGTATGATTTCGCGGTTAAACGGTGGAAATATAATATTCAGCGAGGGGGATAAATAGTGAGAGCCAGTTCGGGTGTGGTGAGTAGTCTTAGAGAGTGCCACGAGTGGAAAGCAGCGTAAAACTAAATGCAAAATGAACAATTGGCATATAACTACATCTGCACCACCTCTGACTGAACGGCAGCGGCGGCAGACTTGTCTCGAGATGTGCACACGCACTCGTAATAATGTATTTTATAAATAAAGTATTACGTCTTGAATTGACGATTAACGCGAGACGACCCGCATTTATACCCGCGGCGGCGGCTGTTCCGCACGAAAACTTTATAAATTCGTAGAAAACTTTGCCGGAGTCTTTGGCGCGGGACCACGGAACGACTGTGATATACGGAAAATATATTATAATAACGTAGGAGGTACCTACCTACATGCATTTACAGTAGGTGCCTGTATATATTATTATTTATATATAAAATAAAACGCAACGTCGTTTCGAATGAACTTTTTATTGGATTAAAAAAATATGATAGTAATAATAATACACGAAAAAAAGAATGTTTATAATAATGATAATAATAATAATATATCCATCTAACCGTTATACTACGATAATGTTATGCATTATGATATATACTAAACGTTGCGTGTTATTAGAAAATGCGATTTAATATTGTAATGGTTTTGCAGGTAAAATGATGCGAAGTTTTTGTTTGTTAAAATTGAAATGAAAATCATGTATGTTTATAATATATATAAATAATATATGAATATTCACACGCGCGTGTGCTTATAAATCGTATAATAGACCGGACTAGGAAGATCGTCGTCGTCGTCGACTAGTGCGGCTTGACCACTTTGCTGGCCGGTGGCGGAATTTTCGTAAATCCTGCAGAGTCGAAGACAGGTAACAGGTCGCGTATACGGTGACCACTGGTCGTCACTAAATCCATCAGACGGCTGAAAAACAATATTATTTGCTTTAGTTACTACAACATAATACCAAATAAATATAATTATAAAATTGTTTCACGGTTAAGACATAGTTATGTGTTATATCGTCAATTTATTGTATTGAATCAGCCGGGTCAGCCGTTTAGTGTAGATTTAACGATGTCGATGCATATTATTATGATTCTGTCGGATACTATACTTTGATAATATTATACTAGTAAAATAATTACATATTAACGCGTTAATCTTATAGATACACATTATAAATGGCCACCTGAACGAGTTGTGATTTTTGTTTGTTGAAAAAATAACTGACTAATTGGAGATTCCAAAAGAATAAAAATACATGTGAATATATTGCGTGATCAGGTGTGGTGTGACTGCAGGAAAAATTGAAAATTATTCATGCTTTACTACGTATTTGACATACAGTGCTATTGCATCAAATATAATACGTCCAAGTGTCAACTGTAAGTGGTTAAACTTTTAATATTTAATATATATTTTTTTATTGTTTATTTTATATAGCTGAATTCCATTTAAATGTTAAAAAAAAACTACTGAACTTGCTAGCTTAAAACATTTTTGCGTTCAACGAAATTCAACAAACAATAAAATTCACTTATTTTTTTTATCTCTATCATCACTCTTCAAAAAAACTCACTACCAAGACCAAAATGCAAATGGTGTAGATAATACTTTATTGGATTAAGAAGTATTACTAATGGGTGATTTGTTCGTTGTGTTGTAAATGCAAAGTACAAATTAACTATCAGATAAGTATTAATTTATCAAATTTACTTATTGTCATATTATTTTACAGATAACAAATTATTTTTTATAAAACAATAAAATATCTTAACAATAAGCATAATAATATGAAATAACTTTTTGAAATCTATGGTTCGTATGCATTTTAATACAACCATGTGATGTATAGTTTCATTTTCAAATCGATGCAAGGGTGTTTAAAAACTGGAAGATTACTACTCAAAAAAAAATTAATTGAGAAAAAATAAGCTCTCTAAATTAAATCCAAACATTTGAGTCATGCAAACAATGCGAACGAGTACAATGTATATAAACGCTGAATTTGCGAACGTCAACCAATTCGTTAGAATTTAATTTCAAAATTTTTTTTTTTGACGTGAGGACAACAAATGATGAAATTCCACAGTTATGGCTAACTAAAATATTATTATATTTTTAAGAAAACGCTCGCACGGTTCACATATTAATGTTATGTGACATATCACAAAAAGTAATTTCAACAAAACACGTACATAATATGTGTACTCTGTATAATATAATTATGCATATAAAGTATAAACACCTAACCTATGTTGTTGTTATTATATTATGATAAGTATACCGCATATATACATATTATATTATGAACATGATGCAGTGCGATGCGATGATGGCTGTTTTTGTATAATGCATTACAATTAGAGAGGTTGGCATCACGATCATCATAATAATATACTAATAATAAGTAGGTAAATTTACGCACATATAATATTAATACCATACATATACACGAAAAACATATGGAGTTTTAAGTCATTATATCAGTCATAGTTTTTTGTATATTCCAACCACTATACACATAGTGTACACACTTATTGTATTATATAGGGTTTACCAAGCATGCTCATCTATTTTTTTTAAATATACTTAAAGATCATACTTTCAAATTGCTGAGATTTCTTGTAATAAAATATTAAATATCCTATAACGATGTAATAAGCTTCTGTTTTTCAAATAAGTAACCTATAGTTTTACTGTAGATTACTTTATGGACATATTTTTATTTTTTTTCAGTTTTGTAAATATATTATATGTAGACAATGTAGTAAAAATATAAAATAAATGTATTATGTTGGGTTTATTATAATTGGACCGTTTTTACAAACAATAAATGTTGATAGTTTAATAATAAATAAATTAACTTTGTAACTCTTACATTTCTATATCCCTCATATTTTTTAAAATCGTTATCATGGATCTTTGAAAAATAAATTTATTCTTAGTATACAAAGTGAAATAAATTAAAATAATACTGGTACAATTTATTTTTATTTTGGTAAGTGAACATATTTTGAAAATTTTACACTAAATAATTTAATGTAATATTATAACAATAGGGTTTAACTTGAAAAATAAAAATTTGTTTTTTTATGTAAAAAATCTTGAGAATTTTAAAGTATAGTCTTAACGTATTTTTAAAAATTTAAAAAATCCAATTTTAAATTACTGCATTAGTGAAGAAATAAACTGGGGTATGAGAATACTTGGAGGAATAACCCTGTTTATATTATGCTTATAGGACGATATCTGCTCTCCTCGTGAATTTCGCAGTTAAAGTAGCAGGCATATAAATCAGATTACCAAAGTCGTGACGAGACTAATATGTGTGTGTTCGTATGTATGTATGTATGTATGTATGTATGTATGTATGTATGTATGTATGTATGTATGTGTGAGTTGCTATTCAAACAAACACGCACGGCTGTAATATAATAATAATACGTACGGTGAAACACTGTGTAATATGGTACGGTTGTTTAAATATTATTTTCGTTTGAAAACTGACAGTAAAAATAAAAATAAAAAAACAACAACTGCAAAGACAAAAACTAGTAGGTACACCGAATGTTATGCTTGCACAAAAGCATAATTTCCTGTTGGGTAACTATTATAAAACACGATAAAAAGTAAATTAAATTTGCACTATTCAATAAAATTATTTCTTAGAATTTATGTAATAACTATATGGACTTTGTCGTTATTTCAATTTTACATAATAAGACAATATACCAATATATTATAAATATATATCGTTTATAAGCTTTATAAGATTCATTAAGGAGATTTGTGGCTGTACTTTCTGCCAAAATAGACCTATATTTTGCCAACTGTACTGACTGTCCTAGTTTCAAAAAACAAATATTTCAAAAACATATTTGAATTCGTCATGAAGTTTACTAGAAAATGATTTTTTTACTTTTTTAAAATTAATCACTTGAGTACTTCAAAGTTTTAATTTAAAATTTTAAATATTATGAATTTTAAAATATCATAATAATATTAAACTAAAAAAAAATAATTTAAAGATATAAGAAAGTCGTTTATAAATAAACTTCATGACAAATTTAAACATGTTTTTGGAATTTTTTTCGATAACTAGGATAGTCAGTACAGTTGGCAATCTCGCGATTGACGTACATTGTTTACTATTTTATTTTTGTCTAAATGTATTATCCTTTTGCCAACTATATTAATTTTATTATTATTATTTGTTGGTAAACCCAGTGGAATGAAAGGATAAATTTTTTTATTTACCAATATTGTTGAATTGGAAATTAGAAATTATATAGGTTAATTAAATAGGTTTTAAGTCCAGAGTAGAAAAAAAATTAAGACTTATAATGTTTCATTAGATACTTTTTTAGTAAAAATGAATTGATCTAGTTAGTTATTATACTAATCTGAGGCAAATTTTAAATGCAAAAAAATGATATCAAATGTTTATAGAATATAGATTAATATAATACCGAATTATATTAGATATTTAGATTTATATTTTCAGAAAAGCAATTGTATACTGAAAATAGCAATACTACAATAAGTATATATATTTTTTAGTCCCTTTTAAAAAGATTTGGAGACCTTGGGATCAAAATATCTGATATGGAAGCACAACAATAATAAATTGAAAATATTGTGATCATTGTCAACGTGTGAGTCTCAATAGACCGTACGATAACTGACGGTTGTGTTTGACCCATATTGGGTACCTATTCGATGCCTATTGCCTGTGGCAGTGGAATAAAAATATAAAATCCAATAAACTGCCAATGCCTCCAGTCAGTTCGAAAACGATATTATATTATTATTATTATTCGCATTATGTACCAACGATTGAAAACTTACGTACATGCCAATTATTATTTGACTTCGTTTTTATTTTTATTTTATTCAAAATACGTTATTTATATTTGAAGGATATTGTCTTTTTTCAGCAATGTCATTCGATGACAATTTATTTACAGTGTGAATTTATATAAATATATATATTATATTATTTACATCAGACATATCGTTCAATATGTAATGCTAAGAAACAAAAATAAATATATTTTTACGGGTGAGATAAAGTTTTTGAATTGACGAAATATGTGCCATAAAACATTCCGTAACTAGTAACCTCTTTCGATGAAAAAAGAGAGAGTGGTGCTAAAAAATTAGACCATTTATTAATATTGGGAATTTTATAGTTATTATTAAAATTGTCTCAAAGATAGCACAATTATTACAACTGAAATAATTGTAATAATATTTCAAAATCATAGCCAAACAACGTATTTGTATAAGTTATCATTTGAGAATTTATTTAAACGACTATAGTGGAAAATCAGTTTTGCTTATTTAGAATGCAGACGAACACGCAGTGGAGTGACACTGCACGAGCGTACTCCGGCAACACTTTGGTTCTTTTGATAATTATTTCTATCGTATGACAGCACTATATTATAAGTATACAATATTGTAAAATTATCAAAATAATCTTTGTAGGTAATCGTTGTAATATCATGTACCTGTTTGGCGGCAACGATTTCTTTTTCGGTACAACGGGCGAGGCGGCCTCCACCGGGAAGAAAGTGGCCCCGTAAAAGTCCAAGCCGTTGTGCAGCAGCACGTTGCACTCCTCGACGGACGCCAGCGTGACGCGCACCACGGGCGGCGCGGGGTGGAGTTGTTGCGTGTTGGCAGACGCGGACCCGCCCGCCGCCGCCAGCGACGACGCCGGTCCGGCCTGCAGGAGCTGTTGCTGTTGCTGTTCAACAGCTGTCTGCGACGTAGCCGAGTTCTTACCGTCCGCCACGGTCAAGGGCGCATGGCGGTACCCTGAAATAATAATAATAATAATAAAAGTGAAAAAGAAAACCGTATGCGGTTAGAAGAATCGAACCCATCGAAGAGGTAACACGTATAAGTACGGCTTGCGAGTGTGTGTGGAGTGGACACGAAAGCAGGGCAAACGGGTTCGGAAACTTAGGCGATAATATTATTACGGTATAGTGAAATGTGATAAAAGACGAGAGAAACATAAAACGTATAAGAATTACGAGTGATGCATTTTAAAATTTGTCCTGCAAGAACGCCGTGTAACGTGAGGTTGACAACTATATCGATATTGTTTTTATTATTCAGGTCACTTATGTTGTAGTTTTCCGTCCATATTATTTGTTTGTTCCGCTGTGGAAGAGACTAGGATTTATATTGAATAAAGTTAATCTATTTTATTTATATATTACATTGATTTATTTTAACTTAATAATTATGAGTGGCCGTTAAAGCCATACAGTATCAGATATGTGGGAATCAAACTTTTTGCGACATGAGGTTATACTCAGTTTTATGATATTGTCCACTGTTTAACATTTAGCCCATACAATTGAAAAATATAATCTGGATCGGCACCAATTGCATAATGTGATATTATGAAATTAAGATAATCATCATTATTGCAGAAAAAAAAAACAGTTACTTTTAAATTATTCGATAATTTTTTTTTTTTTGTTTTTGCATATAATAATTTATGATACTAAGGGTACGGTATAGTTCATAACCAGGTTATATTTAGGTATATTGATCAATATTTAAAACATTTTATAAAACTCCATTATTATTGTGGAGTGTGTGTTCCAAATAATTTTCAAAATGTTTAGCCAGAGTTTGTTCATTTTAATTTTGGAAAAATATGTTTTATGGAAACAATTATTATTTTGTATTAACGTGAAATGTATTTTTCATTAACAAATGCTTAATAATGTATCTTAAATGGGTTACTATGTATTTTGCAAATACATTTTTTAAGTATACATAAAAATACCTTTTACCGATGGGAGAAAAAATTTTTTAAAAAAAGTTCAAGTTTTATCAAATCGATTACAAATCAAATCTATTTAACGACTACTATATAAACATTTAGGTCCATTTTTTTTTAACAATGAGCAACTTATGTATAACCATAAATCAAAACAATTTTATCTATTAGAACTCGATTAAAGTAATATAATAATAGTGATTTGGAATATCATAAAAAGAACATAGTATTTGTAACTGTAAAATATTATTACAAATTTCCAAAAAAAAAAAAAAAATAATAATATTGATATAGTATACAATGTATATATTGTTAGGTAATCATCAAACATGTTTGATATAATATGAATTTTAAAGTTAGTAAATAAATAATAATACAATTAATGATAGATTGAATATGCGACAACTATTAACACAGTTTTAAGTATACACGTCAAACCATGTAATTAGACATAAAAATAATGACCCATGTATTTTTAATTAAAAAACAGTTTTCTCGTCGGTACAAAATTAACAACAAAAGGTAAAATAATTGATATTTTCGTTCAAAATTATTTCCATCAAACGGTTATAATAATAATAACGCAGCAACAATATTTTTTTTTGCACGATGGTTAGATATTACTATACTACAGAGTTGTATATAAAACAGAACGATACTAGGAAAATTCACGAGGGAAAAGTTCCAATAACTACTCCAATTTATAAAAATGTTATAAGTTTATATATACATTTTTTCTTATATAATACTATTTGAAACAGTTGAAAAAGGTTAATTTGCAAGAAGCGAATAGTAAAGAGATATATTTTAAAGCTAATTTCTGAAATACAATTATTTTAGTAACATTTTTTTATTTAAATTCAGATCTACAATTATTATTTCAACTGGATGAAAAAAAAAATTAAAACGAAATGAACTACCTATATTAAATATTATAAAGCTTAAAGAATAAAAAAAAATATCAGTTCAACTTTTCTTAGTAATGATGTACTCGTATTTTAGTTTAATTACATCATAAAATAAGAAGAAATGATAGTACGAAATTTTATTTGTATGACCTACAAATCTTGTCAAAAAATAAAAATATTTTTCTTTACTCCAAAGTCCCAGACCATAGAGTTTCAAGAAAAACTTTGCGTCTAGGCGGAAAACCGTATTAATCGTGTTAATTTTATCAATAACATTATATCGTTAAATTTAAAATCTATAGGAATAGCTCACATATCACATACATATATATACAGTATTATAACAATATTATATGTGTACACAGATGACGTATGGGGGCATCAGCCGACAGTGTTTTCGGCGCCTGGCGACAGTCGCGAAAACCGTATGCCGTCGTCTAGTCGGTCGTGTAATTAGAACGACGCGGCGAGAGCTCTCTGCGACGACGGCGACGGCAGTGGCGAAAGGTTATATTATTATTATGTATACGCGTGGTGAGCCAGCCAGCGGGAGACGCGACGCGTCGCAAGTGGAAAACCGTCGCCGGGCAGTGGGTTGTGCGGGTGGTCATTGGACACGGGGTTGCGGAACGGAAAACTCTATCATTGCCACCCGCCGTCCGTTTCGGCCGTCGCCGCCGCCTCTGCGACGCCCACAGGATTTTTAGAATTCAATTATCTAGGCACTAAATACATGTATAAATATACTTCACACCCACACACCCACCCTTACTCATGAGTGTTCTTACTGCGTTTCTGTGTCTTATAATAATTATTATTACGACCACCCGTTTCGTGATCGGAGAGCTACGCGTGATGGGCGGCAATCTCGTCCCTACCACCTTCCACCACAAGACCACCGACAAACAGTGACGCTGCGTTGGTCGTCCGCAGAGATATCCGTAAAATAAATTAGCCCTTAACGTCGTGACGGTGTTAGAAAAAAAATAGTCGAATTTTAACCTACTCCGCAGTATTACTAAAGTACACAAAGATCTGATTTTGGTTTCCGAGTGGTTTGTGTATTTCTTAGTGGTCACAATTATTATTGTGTCCCCCCATTACCACAATATTTGGTATTTATTTTATTTTATTCAATTCCGTAAATATTTTACTGTTAAAATCGTAGAACGACGATGGAAGGTCCGTGTAGACAATGCTACAACTTTAATTACCGATGACAATGTCGACTTTTATTCGCCCGTACACAATGGTTTGAAAAACAATAAATCCTCATACAATATCGTATTATGCGTCTTTATAATAATAATTCTCTGTGAAATGCTTGTTGCTGAACTTTCGACGTTGTTGTTATAATAACTTGTTAACTAGACAATTATCCAAACTGCCTACACGTGCACGTATTATGGGTATAATAACAATATTTATAATATAACGTTATTCTTGAAATTCTGACTTGGAATTTAATCTAACGAAATTTTTGAAAATAAAATTCACCAAACTTGCGCGCGCGCGCGCGTGTGTGTGTGTGTGTGTGTGTGTGTGGTGTGTGTGTGTGTTCATGTGTACATTGTACATTGTATATTGGATAATAATCGTTTGTAAATAAATAAGTGTATTACGTGTGTTTGAAAACTGAAAAACGGAGGTATGTGACGAGCGAAACGGATAATGTCATCGTTGTTATTTTACCCAGTTAATGTTTTTTTCTATTTATTATTATTCTACCACAGAAGAAATCGATGTCTTTTACTGTAGTATATTACAGTGACGCTCTCGATAATAAACTGTATACCATGCTATGCAATATACATATTATTATAATATATGATGCGTATATGATAAAACGTCGTAGTGGAACAGAACGTGTATAAATCATTTTAATAAGATGGTCGATTCATTTTTTTCTACCTAATTGAAACACTACATCATCAGAAACTTGATACACCGATTGCACCGAAAATCGAGACCACGCTTTATACTAATAAATAATAATATAATATTATAATAAAGATTGAACCAAGTATAACATTATAAGAGAATTTTTCATTTTTGCATACCTAGAATTATTATTATATACCATTATAAAAAAATCTGAAACATTTATTGAAATTTATTACTATTATTATTAATATTGTTTATGGAATTAAACTATTTTAAATAAAACATTATGGAATTGAGATTTCAAGAGGACAAAAAAATATGAGAAAAATTGTGTTTGTACAAATCAAAAGAATTAAAAAACAAATACTTTAAATACAACTGGATGGCGTCCTTTTTTTTAGTGTAAAATATCATATATTTTCTCACAATATCAACACTATACCTACTTTGGTTTTTTGGTACTTCAATGTATTTGATAAAATCTAGTATGGAAACTGTAATAAATATTATTATATTTGGTGTACAATTATTAATGGATGTCATAATTAATTATTGATTGAATAATAAATATAAAAATTGATTATTATTTATAAGGATACAAATTGAACAACGAAATGTCAAGTTCTTAAAATTTCAAATTTATCTTTTAAAAATGGTTATGATGTAAAAGTAAAAAAGAAACGTTTCTATATTTTTAAGTTTTTTATTGTAGGTAAGAATTATACACATTTTCTTATTTTTTAAGTTATTACATTATATAATTCGATGATCCATTTATTATATTTAATCTATAAGTATTTGTGAATCTTCAGCATAATTCATACGTAATGCAATTAATGTAATTGAAAATATAAAATAAAATACAAAAAATAAGGGAACGAGATAGAATTCTTAGACAATGCATTAAAAAATGATTAAAATGTATTACATTGAATGAAAACTTTCTTAGTAATAAAAAGATAGACCAGGCTTTTTCGAACCCAAGTTATTTTATGATTCGATCAAGTCCCTGCCAATCTTTAAATTCCTACTTTTATAGTCAACTATATAAAAAAAAAACTATTTATAAATTATAATTAATTTTGAGTGTATATTTTTATACAAACATTTATAGCTCGTCATGTAAAATATATTTTTTATTTTAATATACTAAATAAAATAATAATAATGATAAAATAATTGTATAGCTTTTAAACTTTAACGTAATACATTACATTACTTTATGTATTGTAGTACAAAAAACTAAAGAGTTTTTTTTTTCACATAAAATACAACTATAATATTTTAATAGCCTGAAAATATTTGTTTATCCACTTGGGATGAAACAATATTTTTTCCAGGTATTTTTGAAATTCTTCATTGAGTACAAGTAAATATTTACTAGTTTAAAAAACTATATTCTAACACTCAAGTGTTTAAAGTAAAAGTTTATTTTAAATTGTAAATAGCTATTTGTTCTGTTGTAACTAAGAGAGTCATATTTTATGCCACAGCGGTTGAATCATAATATCGTATTAAAATGCTTATAATAATTAAAATTGTTTTTTTCATTACTTTTACTGCATTTGACTGATACAAATGGTAATGAAAAACATTCATCTATCCACATTCATTTAAAGTAAATATAAAAGTTTGGAATTTATTTTCATCAGATGGGGTGAAATGTGGACAAAATTGCAAGTATAAAATGACGAAGCACTATAATTAAAAAAAAAATGTACGATATTTTTTATTGCTCTTCAGTCTACAGCACATAAAATATATATACGAAATAAAAATAATATACTTGTATATGTTTTATGACTATAGGTGATTGTTTCTCTGAAAATAAAAATAGCACACGTACGCATAAAATGTTTTTGTGGGTACAAACTCGCGTTTACATACATTGAGTATTTGAGTGGGTGGGAATGGAAAATAAGTTGTCTTATTGCTGCTCGTATCTGTATGAGCATTTCCACTTGAATCGATAAAATAAGTAGGTACCAATGAAAAAAAAAATCGAATCATTTTTATAATAATATAGGTATTTTTATTTTACGATAACGATGAAGTTTTCGTTCTATTAGTATAGATAGAAAGATAGAAGATCGGTCAGGGAGACTTGTTGAGTATATCTATTATATTTAAGAACAAATAATGTTTTTTTTTTCATGATTTACGGTGATTACCAAAAAACTGTATAGCCTATATGATATTTAGGAACACAATATTATAAAATATGATTAGTAAGATATCCATTATCCGAAAACTCTCAAATACGAATGCATGCAGTCTTGAAAAATGTTATTTTTCTATTTTACTCTATCCACAACCAGTACGTTCATTATAAAAAAAAAAATAACTAGAATAACGGAAATATATAAAACTGTATGTATTTTAGATTTAATTATAGTTTATATGCACATTTAACATAATACCTACATAAAAATAAATAAAAAATAAAAATAACCATAAAAATGATGGAACTTGCGTATCTCTTTACTCTCGTTTCTTATCAGTAAAAAGAGTTTAATTAACACTATTCCTAATATTACCGTTTTCTTGTTGATCTATAAAAGTGGTATTCAGTAAAAAATAGACATTTTTTATACTGAAAAGATTACCTCAGCCCATAGTTTTCGTGATCCCCGAGGACACAAAGTACGTATAAGGTAGTTGTGTGACAGTACAGTTCAGGTGTGGAAAGTGTGTACATTACACTAATAAATAAGAATACATAAAAACTTGGTGTAATAAAATTCAACCGTTTACATTAAAATATCACTGATATGGAAGTGTTTTACTGGATTGAAGTCCAAACAAAAAGGATAATAAACTTATTTTTTTAGTATTTAATATGTATATTTTATAAATTTATAAAAAAAAAATAATGTCATTAGGTATTAAATTGTAATTCCATATAAAATACAAATTTATTTTATTAAAAAAATATAGATAATTTTTCTTAGGATAATGATTTGGAATGTTACAATATAGTATACGTTTCAGTGGGCATATTTTATTTGTATAACCATAATTTGTAGGTATATTGTTATTATAGGTATCGTAAACTTTTAAAAATAACAATATCGTACGCAAGAACTAATTTTTTAGCAAGAATAAAACATTTATCGTCTCTTGTCGTTTTCAAACAAGTAGTTTCAGCGTATAGACGCTATTAATAATATAAAGACTAAACGAATAATAATAACACGAGCAATTTAATGAATCAATAGTCCGCTAATGGTCTCTTAAACATGGTTATATGTTCATTAAATTAACAAAATTCCAATGCGACTGGGTATTATTATTTCTTTTTAATATAATACGCGTAGAGGAGGAGATGTATATATATATAGAACACAAAATGTTGAAAACAATAAAGTGACGGGCTGCTTAGCTGCCCGGTGGGTCGTGTTTATCACGGGATGTGTGTGTGGGTGGGGGGGAGGGGGTGAGAGAATTGTAAATTTCGGCGTAAGAACTATAGCGGCGGCAACGGTCGACTCGGTCCGTCGACAGCACACCGCTCGGGGAAGGTGTGGTGTAGGGGTGCAGGTGGGCCGTAGCGCTGACTCGCAGGGTCGTGTCGGTCGTGTGAAGGGGTCGAGTGGCGGACCAGAACTCTCCAACCCCGGCGCGTCGTCGAAAATACGAGCGCGGAAAAGGTCACGAACGTTACGGGAATTCTTTATTAGACCGGCGGCCGGTCGTTAGTCTCGCGCTCTCCACCGCCGTCTGCCCAGCGGACGGGTTTAAACAAATGATTCGTTGACGGCAACGGCGGCGGCGGTGGCGGCGGTGGAAAAATACACGCGCAAACACTCTTCCGCGCGCCTCGCGGCTGTTGCGCGCGCTGTCGCCGCCGCCACTGCCCACGTACACCGTATTCACTCTTGTGTTTGTGTGCGTATTTATGTGTAAAGTATTAGACAGGGAGTGTGGTATATACAGCGGTATAATGTGGTATACACACTCATATATATATATATAGAGAGAGAGAGAGAGTAGTGTGGTAGTCGGTCGAAGGTATTAATAACCGACTGTACTCGTACAACCCTACCTCCCCACCGAACCATACCGGAGAACTCACGCGCGCGGACAACTGACGTGATAAACGATGTAGCCGACACAACGCGCGTGTACGCCACCAGTGGATAATGTATACCTATATATAGAGGTGTGTGTGTGTGTGTGTGTGTGAGAGAGAGAGCACGGGCGTACATAAAATAAATCAACCCCCTCGCGGCAGAGTCCTCGCCGAAAACTCCCGAACGGTTTCTTACACATACCGGTCCGACCACGTCCGATAAACGCATATAATACACACATATAGACGCGTTTAGGTACGTATAGGTAATAATAATAATAATATGTACCAGCATTGCTATATTTGCTCACGAAATATACGTTTGTGGAAATGTATGTATAATATGCGTACGAACTGAGCTACAGGGCCCGAGAAAATAACCCAATCCATTTACCCACATACACGCATACTTAAGGTACCTATGTGTATATACAGAGTGAGTCATGACGATACACAAAGTACCTATATGCTAGGCGAGCATTGCTCATTTCTATATTTCTTCTTCAATAATGCAGACATTCAAAATCTGATTTTCTAAATTCGTAAGTATACTATGTGTTTGAATTTTTAATTTTTTTATAGAATTTTTCTACTACCTATATATTTAAGGAGTATATAATGACCCTAGCCTATTTTTAACTGTAATATGTGCGACAAATTATATTTTTGATAATTATTCAATCTAATACAACATTTTATTTATTATTAAATACTAGACTTAATATTAAATTTATTTATATTCTCGTAAAACCGTTAAAGAGAATATTTTTATCATCAATATAATTAATATTTAAATGAAAACTACTTGTTCGAATTTTTAATTAAATACAAAAAAAAATATGCTAAATAATTTACAGTAAAAAGGCGAATTTCATTTTAAGTTTGTATTACCTTAGGATACTCCTAAAGTCATGTAAAATATCTTAAGAATTTGGAAATATGGTCTTTAATTATATTTAGAAATTCCAAAACCCACAATGAAAATAAATTCATTATGAAGAAAAAAAAATGGTGGTTTGGTTGTTTTGCAAATCATCCTGTATATCGTATATTTTTTATCGTTTGTAATGTATGCGTGTCTGTGTGTGAGCAATAATATACATAATGCAAAAGATTTTTCGGTAGGAGCATATCATTATAATGTTAGGCGGATATTATAGCTAGCATAATAATATACAGTGTGTAAACGCTATCTGAGAACACTCAATAAATTTGCATAGAGTACTGCGATTTAAATTCTGTGTTTTGGTGGGTTGTTATAACATAAAAATACACATTTTTACGGTATTTGAATTTTTTTAACTTAGTTAGGCTTGCGCATGCGCAGTACAACTTTTTTTTCTTAAATGGTAACCACCTATTTAAACCACCAATTATTTTTCTACTAATTTTTTAATGAATTTTGGTAGTCAAACCAACTTTCTAAGTCCAAAATTGACCAATTTATGGCCCTTCAACCAAAAAACTGCAAAACACACACAATGTACAGTTTTTTGACCGTAACTTTAAAAATAATTATTCTACGATTGTTTAAGTTTGATATTGTTATCCTTAATAATTAAGTTGATTGTTGCACATTATTCTAATCTTAATTTCTGCATAATTTTCATTGTAATTTGTGTATGAGTTAAAACTTATAGCAGAAAAAACGTAAATAAGTATGTTGTTGATTTCATTAAATTTAATTGATCTATTAGGATTTATTAATAATTAATAACAAAGTTAAATCTTATTTAAGTTATAAGTTTATTTATTAATTAATTAATTAACGTATAAATTGTTCAAATTGTTGTCCGCCGTGAACAAAACATGATTCAGCGCGCCGCATAAATTCTTTATTTGTTGCAGCTGTAATTTGTTCATCAGTTAGTTGGTTACATGCTACTGTTATTTTATCTTTTAAATTTTGAAGATTTATAGGTGGGTCGGCATACACTATTGTTTTTAAGTGACCCCATAAAAAAAAATCTAGTGGCGTAATATCAGGTGATCGTGGTGGCCATTTAATGGGTCCGTAAGTTCCTAGCCATCGATTTGGAAATTGGGCATTTAAATAGTCGCGAACTATGTGAGCATTGTGTGCTGGAGCGCCATCGTGTTGAAAAATAATATTTTCTCTTAGAGCTAAAGGAATATCATCAAGCATTATCGGTAATTCGTTTAATAAAAAATTATAATATCGTCTACCATTGAGCGTTCCTTCATAAAAATATGGACCAAGCAATTTACTACCAATTAAACCACACCAAACGTTTATTCCCCAAACAGTTTGATTATTAGTTTCAAACGTCCAATGTGGATTTTGATCGTCCCAGTAACGGTTATTTTGCTTATTAATAACACCATTATTCGTAAACTTAGATTCATCTGTCCATAATATCGTATTTAAAATTAATGGATTTTCATCTAAACTGGTCATCAACCACGCAACAAAAGTAAGTCTCCGATCTGCATCACCCTGACGTAAATGCTGAATTAAATCAGGTCGATATGGATGCATTTTATACTTTTTCAAAACATTAAAAACTGCGGTATGAGATATTCCAAGCTCTCTACCAACGTGTCGTGTAGAAACTCTGGGATTCGCTCTAACATAGGCTAATAATTGTTCTTCGACCTCTTCACCTAAAGCATCACCTCGTCTTTGTCTTTGATTGTTCGCCGTTTTAGAAAATGACCCATAGGTTCTGAGATTCCTTTCTAAGTTATAAATAAAACTATGGGTAGGATGTTCTCTATCTTAAGTAATTAATAAAAAAAAAAACAAAAATAACTTAGAAAATTATTTAAATGAAAATTTAAGTAAATTACTAAACATACCTGGGTAACGTTGAGCATAAGTTTGTGCTGCACGACGTGCATTTTTTTGACACTCCCAATAAATAAATAATACATCGACTTTTTGTGAATGATTCATACTGTTCACGGAGTAACGTACGTGTTGAACGATGAAAAATAATTGAAATGTTCAGTCACTTAATTTATTTTATCGTATTTAATTTTGTATCAAATTGTCATACAGATAAAAGTTTACTTGAAGGTAGATATTACCTATACTAATGTTTAATTTTATAACGGTCGATAAAATACGATAAGTATTAAACAACGTTTATTTTCCAATTTAAAATAGCATAGGTTTCATGCACTAACCCTAGTAGAAACTTAGTAGATCCGGCACTAAGACAATAGTTTAAACAATTTATAGGTACGTTAAATAAATTGATTAATAAATAAACTTATAACTTAAATAAGATTTAACTTTGTTATTAATTATTAATAAATCCTAATAGATCAATTAAATTTAATGAAATCAACAACATACTTATTTACGTTTTTTCTGCTATAAGTTTTAACTCATACACAAATTACAATGAAAATTATGCAGAAATTAAGATTAGAATAATGTGCAACAATCAACTTAATTATTAAGGATAACAATATCAAACTTAAACAATCGTAGAATAATTATTTTTAAAGTTACGGTCAAAAAACTGTACATTGTGTGTGTTTTGCAGTTTTTTGGTTGAAGGGCCATAAATTGGTCAATTTTGGACTTAGAAAGTTGGTTTGACTACCAAAATTCATTAAAAAATTAGTAGAAAAATAATTGGTGGTTTAAATAGGTGGTTACCATTTAAGAAAAAAAAGTTGTACTGCGCATGCGCAAGCCTAACTAAGTTTAAAAAATTCAAATACCGTAAAAATGTGTATTTTTATGTTATAACAACCCACCAAAACACAGAATTTAAATCGCAGTACTCTATGCAAATTTATTGAGTGTTCTCAGATAGCGTTTACACACTGTATACCGCAGTACGAAGCGATACCAACTCCGGTTGTCGGACGCGAAGGACAGAATAAATAAAAAATAAATAAATAAAATGTTGGTTTAATCAGTACAAATGGACTCAACTAGAGCACTGCCACTATTAATATTTATTTTTAATTCACGTTAAGTGTTTCTTTTTGTAGACCAAAAACTATAAAAAACTATGATAATAATAATAATAATGACGATGATAATAACATTATTATATTATGGACAGGAAAGCACTGGCACATATATCGCCACGTCACCACAATAGTCCCACCACCGTAATTTTGAAAACGTAGTTCAAACAACTGTCAATTCGTATATTATAATACTCCTATAATGCTCTCTTACCCTATATTACAACGCATAAAAGATAATGATTTTGTATCCCCAAAAAGCGCGAATTGTTTGGAATCACTTTTTTTAGGAGTTATATAAAGTTTCCGTTCGTTTATAACTGAAAATTTTCAGCGTAGATAGTAGTAATTCATAATAATTTTTAGCATGCAACTTTTTTTTTTATCATTTATTTCGGTAAATCTGTACATGTCTTATGTACTTTAATAAACGTTAAAGCGTTCCTTTGACTGTGATATATACCTATTTACAAATTAGAAATACAATATTCCGTGTCGATTTATTTATAAACTATAATAATTATGACACGTAAAGAATTATTCATAATCAAATCGAATCAAGACAGTCATAATATTATATAGGATACAATATAAAAATGTTTAAAATACTTTTACCAACTCTACATAAAACTATATATCATATTATTGTAGTTCAAAAATTCAAAAGATTGTAATTTTAATAACTATTTAAATATTTTAGACAAACGAATTTAAAATTCGTTTGATTGAATATTAAAATACTTTAAAAACTGTGTCCCAACTTATTGGTGATCTGGCGAGTATTAGAGAAAGGGATACTTTAGGTAGAGTTAATGTGCACAAGAGGTGTAATTACTCCCCCAATGAGGCCACACGCCCACACCCAATGTACACAATACACTTACGCTCCTCACCGTCAGTGACAACAATACAGATCGACATCATATGCGCTCCGTAAATTGATGACAATTATTATGATTGATGTTGTTTTTATAATATTGTTATTATTAGTTTATAGAAGTTTCCAATATTTAAGCCAGGAATATAATATTATAATCTATACGATTTCGTCAGGCTATAATTATTTTCAAAAATATAGTTTATGATATAACAACCGCACATATAGCAGGTTACATATTTCTTTTATCACTCCACCACCTACCGTTCATTAACTCACAAAACCATTTAACATACTTTAACGACAAACAATTATTCTTATAAACGGAACTTAAACATGTGTTCTTAATCACGCATTTCAATAACTATGGTTTTATGTGATTTATTTTAATTTTAAATAAATGTCTTACCAAGTATATTAATTTAAAGTTAAAAGTTTTAACTTTCATATTTTAATACTGAAGTACATATTATGCCGTAGGTACGTCTTGAAATGTGTGTTATGAACTTATAAATGCATTATTTATTTATTTAAGAACATCGTATACTTTTTAACTTTAAAGCTTTTTAAAGCGTGACTATTATTTATTTTTGTTCAGAAACTCTGAGTCTAGGTCAGACAATAAATGAAATATAGATATATTTACTTCTGAAATCTGAATTTCACCGATATGAGTACTTTTAGTACAATTATACAATATTATCACTCAGTACCATACTGATATTTTAATATTACTAGTATATAAACAACGGTCAAACAATATGTAAGATTTGTTTAAGAATCATAATAAATATTATGTTAAAAATATTTTTACACAAACTTTTAAAGTATCGTATAAATTTTTATGACTATGGATATATACGATGCCACACCTATTTTTTTTATCATTTATTACACAATCAGTGCTGCTGATTTTTCTATAAAGTATACTATTATATAATATGTATACTATTGTTTAATAGTCTACCTATTTATTCCAATACAAAATATAATATAAAAGAAACATAAAAATTAATTTTGATTTATTTTCTATGAAAAATGTTCCAAAATCAATTTTTAACAACTATTAATTTGTTTTACTTTCCTGACTCGGTAATTGTTTGTAAACTGTTTTTTTTTTTTTTGTAATTCCAATTATACATTGGTAAATAGTAATAACTAACCATTTTTAAAAAAAATATTATTTTGTGTGCCACATTATTAAAAAAAAATTGTTTATTTAACTATTATTATTGTTGTTGTAATATTACATTTTGTGTACATTAAATATATTTCAGAATTTTATGAAAGTTGATTTTTTCCATAAATAAAAAATTAATATGATATTCAATTTTAAATTAATTATTTTTTAAACATGTGTTTGATTGAATTTATGTGTGATATTAAATTATTCAATAAATGAATATATGTATATTATAATACCATTATTGAGTTGTACATATAAAATATAAGCTATAAATCATTAGGTTTTAAGTAACAGACACTAAATAATAATAGTATAAAATACTTTTAATATCTATTTATAAAAAAAATAAAATTTTTAAATAATCAGTTTGGTAAGCAATTACGAATTATATGCTTTAACATGGTCATACTATAGTTTACACTCTTACAGTACATGGAAACAATAAGTTAGTTGTTAGTTTATTTAAAATGAAATGGACTTAATTGGGGATGTGTAAAGATGCTTACTATTTCATATATATAAAGAAAAATTTTTATCTACTAATTTTATAATATTATGTTGACCTAATTTAATAATAAAATAATGACGGTACGGCGTAATGGATATGCATTTTAGGTGCACGGCTGTCGTGTGGTTCAGTTTACCGGTATTTTTCAGCACGATTTTATTAAAATATATTATCAACATAATGTCACATAATATTGTGCACATTATTAAAAATAAAACAAAAATAAATTAAATACCATTTTTTAAATAACTGAGGTTACTTTTAAGTAAATGATAATAAAATATAATTAAAAATAGTTGTAACAATTGATACACGTGTCATGAAACAAATTGTGTTTTGGTTATATTTTATAATTCAGAATTAAAATTTTAAAACAAATAAATAAATTATTGAATAATTGTATATTAGTGTAGAACCCTAAAAATGATAATGCAGATAATATGCTCCTCACATATCATGAGCTACGTTTTTTCATTCAACAGTCTACAGTGATTTATTAAACTTATAAATTAAATCTTCATTGACATAAAATATTGTATCATAATTTTATGTCGAGTTAGTATTTATAATGTATATATTATTGCTTCGATAGGCGAAAGTAAACACATTAAAAGTATTTATAAAAAAAAACATTATATCACTGTAAAACAAACACATTTATAGGTATTGTTTCATTAGAAATTTGAATTAAATCTTAAAATTGTGTTTAGTTAATAAATTATAACTATTTGAAATTTTGATAAGCAGATTAGTGAATATATATTTTTAGTTTTAGGGACAGTTTTTTTTACCGGCCTTCCAGTACAGATTGGTAATTTTATGCGTATTTGGACTCATTTGTTTATAATATACGTCATGTAAACTTATTTTTCACTACGATAAAAAATACGAGAATAAAATGAAACCATATAATATATTATTCAGTATCTGTGTATGTGTATAATACAGAAGAATAACAGCGAGAGTAATTTTCCCGGGGATAATGGATTTGGAAAATCGTGACGACAATAGCTAGCTCTGCTGTCGAAACCGTAGAAACGGATATAACACTCCACTACCCTCCCGTTATTCGCCACTACCATGTACACCAAATCAGCTACCCGCTGTTACGTCCGGCTGTGTAATGTTGAAATTCCTTTTACTCGCACACACAGTGAGTATCAAGCCTTAACATATTATTTTTATAACAACACGCATTATATAATATTGAAAAACGGTAATGTGCATGATTGTTGAAAAAAAAATAATTAAAATAATCAATAGAAATCGATATTATAAATAAGTCAGTCAGTGTGATTACTAGGATGTCAATAACAATAATTAAATAGCTAAAACTAAAAGCATAGTATATTAAAAGTATATATGTGCATATAACACAATCTAGGAGAGTAATTAATTTAGAACCAATACAATATATTCACTTTATATTCGGTTTATTTGTCATTTATAGTATGTAATAATTTTGTTGTATTATCTTCTAAACTGTTCTACCAAAATATTTATCTATATCTATTTATAACGATAAAAATGTTCATAAAAGTTTTCCACTCTAGACCATTACAAAATCATAACTATAGATTGTAGTTTGTGAAAAAATAAATATGTAAAAAACACTTAGTTATACCTACATACTAAGTAAAAATATTTTAAATAAAATATATTTTTTTCGAATTACAACAATTAATTTACTATGCTGTCACTGTGATCCATTTGAACTTTTTAAAATGAAATTTGGCAAAAATATTCCCATGTTGTAAACCAAAAATGAAATCCCTAGTGTACATAATTTTATTATCGTCCACCAAACATGGCGTGTGAGTATAATATTATATTTTTATAAAGTGTTGCGTGAAATTTATCCTTCGTAATAGGATCTCTCTCGAAAAACACTCACACAAGACTTACTTCATTCAATAATAATATAATATTTCAGTATACCTAAACGCCCGTAGTATATTATATTCTACGTATAAGTTTTAAACCAGACCAACAATTTCTGTTCCTTAGCGAACTCTTGTTCTGATTAAGTCCTTAGGACATAGGGGTAGAATTTAAAGATTTTCCAAAACTTTTTACTCGGAAATTTTAATTATAGCTTTATACAATAGTATATTATACTGATACATTATGTATATATAATACATATACATAATATATATGTTGAAAATGATTTTTATTTTAAATTGTCAGTTTTATTATTATAATCTTTAATCCGTGTATAATACTATGGTATTCAATTATTATTATAATTTATAAATATCGTGTTTTAACTGTAAGCTTTAAATTTAGTTCATTTCCGTGATTGTGTCGTATGAAACAATATACAGAATAAAACTTGAATTAAGATTTGATTAATATTGTGCGTAATGATAATTATAATTTTATGAGCTGATAAGAATTTATCATAATATTATACATGGTTAATTAATTTAAACTAAATCACAAAGTTAGATTGGTTAATAAGCAAAATGTGCATACAATTTGAATTTTATTTTGTTTTTAATTAATTGAATTGTTTACTATTGTAAATGAACGATAATAACAATGTACAATATACATACTATATTACTAATATGGAAATATAACTATAATATTATATACATCAAGGAAAATTCATAGGCATAATATTCGAATTTCAATGCTTGATGGCTATATGCTTATGAATATTATTTCCAAATAGTCAACCGATACGATGAACAAGGAAATTGAAAATTCCATACCATGGAGGCCGTGGCATGTGCGTATAAAATTATTATTTTATTACTCTGCGCCAGACAGTTATTATAGCATAGTTCTACTTTACGCGATCGGGTAACATATTATTATTGGCAGCATCACGATTATTTTTTGTATTTACATTATCTCGAAAATTATTGATAAATTAGATAAACACTTCGTATAATTCATACAAGAGTGCACTATAATAATCCGTGTACTATGTCAAATGGTTAATGATTTTTAGTATCCCACCTTAAAAATAATAATAATAATCAGGGTTAGGATTTTATAGCATTTGCATATTTCTTATGAGATGTTTAAAAAATAGCAGAGTAAGCTAAAAATGTGTTTCGTGATACAAAGAACTCAAATTAAAAATTTTATTTTGCTTTTTATTGCATATTTTCTGATTTTTAGTTTTTAGTGCTTTTTTTGGACTTTTTGAGACTTTTATTGCATTTTTACATGTTTTTGAATCAAAATCGGTCATATTTTATGAAATTATATTTTTGTAAACATGTTTTAAAATTTTTGTCAATCGAATTATTGCGATAATTTTGTATTAGGTATTTGGATCTAATCTTTGTTATCTGCTGATTTTGTTGGGTTTTTTTTGTCAATTACTATATAGGTACTGCGATTATTAATAGTTATATTATTAATAGCGAATATGGGTCAGCATCGATGAAACAACCGATGTCGAAGGACGGTATATAGCAAATGTGATTGTCGGTAGTCTTGAAGCCAATCGTCAAGGAGTTGTATTTTTACTTCATACTGAAGAACTAGGAAAAACAAATTTTTCTACTATCAGTCAGCTATTCAACAAGGCAATGGGTATATTGTGGCCGAACGGAGTACAGCATGAACATGTTCTTTTATTTGTATCAGACGCCGCACCATATATGGTAAAGGCAGGGACAGCTCTCAAAGTTTTCTATTCTAAAATGCTACATGTGACGTGTGCAGCCCATGGTTTGCACAGAGTAGCAGAACAAGTTAGATATCATTTCAGTACAGTGGATAAGTTAATAGCAAATGTTAAACAAGTATTTAGAAAAGCTCCAAATCGGTTACAATTATTTAAAAATGAATGTCATGGAGTAAACTTGCCGCCAGAACCAGTTATTACGCGTTGGGGAACCTGGATTAATGCAGCTGCCTATTATTGCGAGAATATACAAGCTGTTCGTCATATTATTGGATTACTCGACCAAGAAGATGCGATTAGTATTCAAAAAGCAAAAAAATGTTTAGACAAACCTAATCTTGAAAATAATTTGGCATACATAAAATCAAATTTTTCTATTTTATCTGTAGCCATTGATAAATTGCAAGCAAAAAGTCTGTCCTTAGCCACATCATTAAATATTATTGAAAATATCGAAGAAACATTGAAAACACTAAATGGTGAACATGGTAAACCTATATATCTCAAATTAAAAAACGTTTTAGAAAAAAATAGTGGTTTGTCTAAATTAAAACATATTTCAAATATCTTGGAAGGTGAAGAAACTACAAATATTGGTGAATCACTTGGTGAACTTACATGTAACGATTTTGTATATTTCAAATACGCACCAATTGTGTCAGTGGACGTCGAACGCTCATTTTCGAGGTACAAAACTTTGTTAGCAGATGATCGCCGTAAGTTCAAATTTGAAAATCTGGCTAAGCATTTAATAATTCAATGTAACACTGAAGGTAAACATTTTAAATCGCTTATTTTTTATTTTAAATTTTTAAAGATAATCAATTGCTTATTTTTTTTTTTTACAGCCCTTCAGGATTCTAATCAGAGTGACTAAATTATTGAATATGAATAATTTGTAAGTGATTAAAACATTATTAATTAATAAATTTCCTTTTTTTTTGCATATTTTGTTGTTTTTATTGCATATTTTTAACGCATATTTAGCGATATATAAGGTAATATTATAGCGCATATTTATGCAATTTTAAGTGCTATAAAATCCCAACCCTGATAATAATAATACCACTTAAAATTATAATATTTTGCTCTCTTATTGTTCTGTCTGTAGTCTTAAATATTATTATTATTCACGTGGATAAAATGATTTTAAAATTTATTGTAGCATTCAAAAATATTGACGTTTAAAATAGCTTTAAATTTACTTCCTGTTATATACCTATATAAGTGGATATTTATAAACTTTTTAGAATTATTTCTTATTTTTTGAATTTTTAGCAGATATGGTATGGTGTTTTATCAAAAAATTAAACTTTGGTAACTTATAAAATAAGTTGGTTTATTTATGAAAAACACATAATTGTTTTATTATATTCCATATAAAATGAAAAATCGTATTTTATAATAACATTATACCTATACTACTTATCAAAATAATTAAAAATCATCAGCAATATCACATGGTTATCACATGATGCATACCACGGTGTGCAGCTAAAATTTTATATTATATTCACATCTCATTTACAACGAATAATAATATGACGATGACTGTATAATATCCGATACTCATTTTGTGGGGTTATAAACTTATATACAATTGCTCGCCAACAGCTCAAGAATTTGCGATTACAATACTGTTATAGCATATTATAGCCCGCAGTGGTACAATACAAGTATATATATTCTACACATAATATTACATCGACTATAAAATATATAATCAAATACTGAAAAGACGCATCGAATTCCAATGCCCCAGGCAGCTATTCTACTGTGTACAATATTATTATATGTACTGGACAACTATAATTGCACGTAGTTGTTATTATATAATATCGTCTCTCGGGGGCACCGTTTCATGATTTTCTTACACTGATGCAAACGTTTTAAATAAATCGAATTTTATTTTTCTCCCAATATTCTACTGTATGATCGGCATAATAAATAGTTTCCATCTAACAAATAAGTCATAATGTAATCATTAACGATTTTTTTTTAATGATAAGAATATCACTATATTAGTAATAATTATGTTTTCATTATTAATATTCAAACAAAATATGGTAAAAAAATAAATGCAAAAACGATTTTTGAAGATTAAACAAGGCTTTTCGATTATGTAAGCCAAGTCTATAATTATGAATACTACGGCGTTACTATATAACATGCAATAAACAGTTAAACCTAAAAAGGCAATTAAAAAATATTTCTCAAATATTTTCTCTTTTTTTTTTATGTGTAAAAGTATAAAGGTATTAAGCAATAACAATTCACAGTATTCTATTGTGTTATAACAAAATATTTTGTTTGGATTTTTCAGGAACAGAGTTTTATCTGGGTATTATTAGGTTTAAATCCAATATTCTAATTTTCATTAAGTTAACTCAAACTAATCAGAAAGTTATGTTTTGCATACATTTATTGAAGGAATAATTAATACAGCATAATGTTATTATATATACGAAAGGTTATAAACATATTTTGAGCGTCGAAGGACCAAGAATTATAATTTAGTTGTTGTTGCAGTGGATCCTAGCCTGCAGTGATTCAACTAATACATACTATGATATTGTATTATTATAATAATACTAGTACATGAAATACAACTCAGCCCAGATGTGACAAAGAGATATTGGATTCCAATTCCAAGATGGATATTATAATATAATGATAATAGTATTTTGTTTTACATTGGGATAATTTTCTAGAAAAGTACCAATTATTAACGTTTTTACAAATATTTTCATAACATTAGTTTTTAATACTAATTAAAAAACAGTATCATATATTTTTTAAGCATTTATCGCTATCATTTTTTAAATGTTTTTTTTTTTTTTTTTTTATAAAAATTAAATTTATTATAATTAAATATATATTATCTTATTTAACTAAACAAAATAAAATTACTATTTGATTTTGCTACAATGGAAATAATCCATACTACCTACTTAAAATATTTCAAAATTACTACATAAGTTACTACAGTTTTTTATACAAAAAAAATTATTACTGTCTCTTATTACTCTATCACTGATTATTTGAAATCAAATAATTTAGTTTATGAATAATATTATATTATTAGTTTTGTACACTCCTAAAATTCTAAAAAATGTACAAATTGTTAGTTTGTCCCGTGATTTTAAGTTTTATAATATTGCATATTATAATAATAATAATAATAAGTACACATACACAAATGTATACAGCTTTTCTCAGCAGTGAGGTCTTAAACAGTGATGGTTATTATTTAATGTATGTAGACTAACTTATTATGATTTTGGAGTACTATTTTACCACTCATTCACCCTTGGTAAAATAATAAGAATCAGTAAACATTATTTGAGCGTATTGGGTAGGCGGTTAGCGTGTATGAGCGAGTGAGAGTGTGGTAGGGGTGGAAAGAAAGAAAATAGAAGAAAAAACTCTTTACGAGCCTAATCCAACACCCCCGCAGAGTCATCGCCGCCGGACACCCTTATATTAATATACATATATGTATAATATGCTAGTGAGATGTTCTGTGTATAGTTTTCAAAAGTATTTCGTTTTATAGTCTCTTTCGAGTTTTCCTATTGAAACATGTACGTGGAAAACATGACGTATACATGATGATGTTTTACTATACTATACTATATATTTGTAGTATAGGGGTAAAAAAACGGAAATATATTCAAATACGAAAACCAATATTTCCAGTACTCATATAATATATTGTAGATATAGCGTATTTACAAGAGGAATATTATAAGAAGCTATGGGTGAAGGGATAACGTCCAAAATGACTAGAAACTGACGTACATTTTCACGTGCAAACTAATATATTATAACATAAGTTTTTGAAAAAATGGCCAAACTACAGTTGGACGTGGTAAAATCTTTTTTTATCTTTACGTGATAGATTATTTTATAAAATAATAATTCATCTGTTCGTATTTTGTTTTTCATTTCGCGTTTCGTTTTTCATGCATTGAAATCGGTCTAGACTCCAGTACTTAGATTTTAAATTAAATTTTATCAATATGACCTAATATGGCTTTAGTGTTGAGGTTAGTAAATACAAAAATCATCTGAACAATTCAATTTTAACTTAGAATAACTTTACTGTTATAGTCTACGAAATTAAAATAATACTAAATATTTAATCAATTTTTTTTTTCATACAAACTAATATTTATAATAAGGTTTATTTTTAATGTTGTTTTTAAAAATATTATGAGAGTTAAAACTTTGTAAATATAAAATAATTGAAAAATATATAAATGTTATTATTATAACGCAGAAAACAATGGTTAATAAAGTAGTATGAGAAACGCCCAAAATAATGTCATTTATTTCAATTTTTATAATTCTTATTGAACGCGTTACAACCCTAAAATCATTTTTAATCATTTATTATTTAAAATTATTTGTTTTTCATTTTGCAATACACACTATAATATTATAGTACATTACGTGTATAAGATAGAAACAGTAAACATTCATGTAAGACCCAATGTTCACCTAAGTGAAGTGTATTGGCAAATAAAATCTTGATATGTCTATTTGAACGTTATTAAATTGTACACAATATATATATTCTACAATAACTTTAAATCCATAAATTAAATTCTTGTGCTTCTATTTATTATTGATTTAAATTATTACTCCGTTATTGAATATAAGGTACTTTGTACTTAACAAAGAATATATCAATAGAAAAATCCACAGACTTAATATTATGAATTCTATAGCATAGGTAGGTATTGTAAAAATTAAAAAATTCAAAGATTAAATTTGACGAATTTTCAAATTATTCAATTTTAGATTTTCAAACGTATTGCACGCAGTAAGCAATATTATAGTGTTCAGCTGATGTTTGATTAATTAATACTGTTGTTTTACGAGTTAAATGACTTGACGTTTAAACATTACATCGAATTTGTTTTGGTAGTTTACATTAGTAATGTTTAATGATGTTCCAACTTGGTAAGTTATTATTATTATCGTTTTGAGTAATACTCCCTCCGACCCTCCGAAACTTTCGAATTACTAACAAAACCGATTACCCGTGTACAAACATAATGTGAACACGAACTAATTATTTAATTAATTAATTTCATCACCTTTAATATATATATATATGAATTATATATTTTATTTTCTCATATAATAATATATTATGTAATAGAATTTACTATATACTACCTATATATAAAATGATTTATTTTAAAATATAATGTATACATTTTGTATGGTATTGATGGACATTACAATTTATATACAATATAACTTTTATTGGATGGAGTGAAGTGTAGCGCTTTTATTCTCCAGTTCGATGTAATTTATTATTCCTATCCTTTCCTAAACTACTAGATTAATGGTAAATTTTACTGTTTGTAAAAAAATAGTTGGAAATTAGAAATAATGTTACTAGATTTATTATTAAATAATCCTAGAAAATTAAATAAGTTTTTTTTTTATAATTTCGGTTATTAATTAGTTAGAGTATAATTTATTAATGTTAATAATAAGGTATGTATGTTAGTTTCTATATGGGGTGTATATTTTAATTTAAATATTCATAATTGTAAAAAAAAAAATTTACTATATTATATATAAATACATTTTTATGTTAAGATTCTATTTTTTATCTAAATTTAGAAACCAAACTACACTTTATTTCTCTTTTAAAGTACTGTGGATAATCAGTTATTAATTATTCTTTAATAATTATACTGTATTGTGATGTACTATGATAATAAATAATATACAAGTACATTTCATTAAATATATGACAATTTGATAAGTTGCTATTGTTACCCATCGTTCCACCCAATTTTTGTACACGGACACACCTTGTTATAATAATATGTATGGTAAACTATAAAGCAATAGTTTTATTTTTATAATGATAATATTCCACATGAATTTTTTAGTTAAAGTACGTTTTCCAATTTAAAACCATAAATCGAACAATAAAAACCACTTGAGTAAAAATGTAGTACTTCCATGGGTAGTTAGAATTTTATTCTTATAAATATGTAGTGAATAATAATACTTCTTTATCGCATATTATGAATTTGAATATAATACAAACATACAATTATTGGATTCCTAATAGAATATTGAACTATTTTTATAGAGAATTAATAAAAATGGTTCTGTGATTTATGGATTATATTAAAAATTACCTGCATGATAAAGTCTAACGACCTCGACGACCGTTTGAAATTTATACAACGAATGGCGAATGTCTTCATCGGGAATATCTTCAGGGATCTCATAAACCAAAACTGAAAATGTTTTTTGTGGTCTGCACGGTATAGGAATCTATAAAATAACAGTATAAAAATTGTATTTGTATGTAGTAATTAACAGTGATGATATTATTATATCGTATGTAACACATAAAAGTATTAATTGAAAATTAAAAATTAAAAATAAATAATTAATAAAAAAAAGTTAGTGCAAAAAAACAAACACAATAAAATATAATTATGATGCTACCATTAAAATATTACTTATTGAATGAATGTTTAGTGTTTTTCATCATACTGTGCTAATGGATTAAAAATATTTAATATCGATTAAGTACCGTGGGTATTATTTTTTTTTACCTCTGTTATAGAACGGGGAAGTTATTTTATTTATTTCTGATGTTATTTTTTTTTTTGTTTTTTTTTTACAGTATTTTCATACTAAAAATTATAATATTGGGTAGTTAAACACAATTTGTATGCATTTAGGCAATTGCATTTTTATCTAACCTCGGCTCAAAATCATAATGTATAAAATCTTATATGCTATTTTTTTACTAAACCTTTATACAATTTGTAAGAATAATCATCTAATTTGATTGATTTTAATAATACACACTCCCTTTTTACAAATTGTAAAACTTTTAAGTCTTGTCTTTATAAATAGTTACATTTTTATTAATTACATTTAATTTTTTTTTTTATTATTGCTTAACATCATAATTTATTTAAGATTTATAAAAAAATATTATACTTCTATTATTATTATTATTTATATTTGTAAAATAGAAAAAATCAATATTATCTTCAGCTATATCTACCTAGGAATCATGACCATTCCAGTAGTTAGCATTTAGTTATGAAATTGTTTTTATGCAGTTTTGTTGATTGTAAAGAACTTGTATGGAATACTGACAATTGTAAAAAAAGTGTTATCAAAGTTTACGAAAAAATTTTAAAAAAATGATGAATAATAATTCTTCTTCTTCTGGATCTAAATATAAGTGTGTAAGTTATGCCCGCTGTGCTGCAAGTTGCTTTCTAATGGAAATCCAATTCCATGGTTAATCATAGTAATAAGTGTCGTAATACTTTATAATAAACTAATTACGTTTAAAATGTTTAAATATATGTATATATAATATATATATATGTAAATATTATTACGAAAAGAAAATGGAAAAAAGAAGCAGATATGTTGCCGTTGTGACCACACCGTAACCGAGGTAGTTGAAGGGGTGAGCTGCTCCAGTGTATTGAGAACAGACGATGGTGGTTTTAAAACGAGAAAAAGCCTCTCTGTGTGTTGTTGTCGCATGGTGGTTGTTTAGGTGTGTTTGGGTGTAAAATAAAAAAAAAAAAAAACCAAGAAAATAAACACAAAACGTTTACAGGCAAAGAGTGACAAAACGGAGGAGCGGTTGTGGCTCGAGAGTCGAGGAGGATATCACATGCCGCCATCCAGCTATTAATCATTTTGCCCGAATAATCCTGCGACATATTTATTTCTATATATATATCCATGACCGCCGTGTCGTGCCAGCGGCGGCGGCTGCGTATTTAGCTATAGCAATTTGTCATTTTCAAACGTTCCGTTTTTGCGTCACGTGCCCCCACTCCCCGCCCTCACAAAAAATCCCTCACCCATACCTCTGCACACTTATTTCTGCAGAGCACCAACCAGCTTTATTTAATAATTTATCGGATCCCTATGACGTTAATGAAACCACACCAACTGTAGACCACACGTATATAGAACGTTGTAATAATATATCAATTTACGAGCAATTAATAATATCATGTGACTATTAAAGTAACATAATATTTGTATTAAAAGTATATCATCATATCGATTATGAGTGCTAAAAAGTATTCCGTGTTCTAACATCAGGTTTATCTTCACAAATAAAATACTTAAAATGTTATACTAATAAGTAATGGGTAATAATATCAAACGCATAAATGCACATATGAAAATGGGCCTCTAAACGATACCTAGCAGAAATATTTCAAAGGAAACTGTTATAGCATACAAATTATACAGCAGGTATGGTATATAGGTAACGATTATGAGTAAACTTACAGGATATACCTGTATATTTACTTATAATATCAGATACTACTCAAATTTATTTGAAAAATAAATAATAATATAAGTGGTATCAAAATGCGTTGTCCTAATTTTATTATAATAACTGAAAATTTTTTTATCTACATTAAACGATAAACCAGAAAACCAAATTTTCGAGATTTTAATCTAGTTTTTTTTTTTAATGGTAAATTGCAAAAGTTTTTAATTGTTTTAATACATTTATTTTTCCATTAAAAATATGAAAATGTGTATTCGTAATGTGGTTAAAAACAATACACAGATAGTTATAAGTTATAACGATGCATATTTTATTTTTATTTAAAAAAATATGTACATCATGCATACACCACATTATGTAAAATATGATTTTCTATTTTAATTTTCTATTTGAATGTGAGTTTTACGTCTACAAGCTCTGTTCAAAAGTACCCATATAAAAATATGACGTTTTATAAAAGAATTATAATGATTTACAAGACTTGTATATTACTCAAGACACGCGTTCACTATTATAACTCATAAGTATTTTATTATATAATTTCAAAAAATGTAAAATAAATAATATCATGTCTTGTTACTTAACTCTGTATATGAACAGTAATACAAATATAATGTCTATTATATTACGTGGTTACGTGGCGTAAAATGACTACAATGGAAAATGAAAAAAAAAGTATTGCAAACATATTTTCTATATATATATAAAGTATAAAGTGAAATATTTACTTTAAAGAAAATCAATAACCATACGCTCAAAGTTTATTGAAAATGTAAGAAAAGAGAAAGTTACAAAAGCCTATGTATAATATAAAGAGCGGCCCTAATCCCAAGAAATCAGAAAACACAAATAAAAATAAATTATAATACATAATATATTGACTGTCCCATTGATATATTCTTAAAAGTTTTAAAAATATTTTATGCAAAGAAAGTCGTATCCGCGTGTGTGTTTCAGTCTTATTAATGCAAAACATAGCAAATTTCACTTCTAGAAGTATCTATTTCACACTGTTATTATTAACGTTATATTAAATAAAACTATTATTCAATTTAAAGAAAGAATATTATTTATCGCTTTATGTTTATGATAATTTAATTTCGAAGCTAGTTTATATAGGCGTTTTAAAATTAATATTAGTTTTTAAATTGTATAATGCTATTAATATATATATATAATATATTATATTATATTATATTAATATAATATATATATACAAATTCTACGTGAGGATCTAGAAAATATTCTGATTTTTAAATTTAATAAAAGCTAAATTAAATATTAAATTAAAAATAATTGTGTAAAATGGATTCCTCTGTACGTAAAATTGTCTAAAGTTATGAATAAGTATTACATCGTTTTTTATGCTTTATGACCATGTTAATATTAATATAGTTGGGTTATAAAAACAGTAAAAAAAGTCTATGGTATCGAGTATTAATTTATTTGAATTTATCAGAGATGCACGACGTATTCCGTTGTGGTTTCGAAATATCTAACAAAAATAAAAATACACAAAAAAAATCTAAAAAAATGAAAATGAAATTTACCCATCTACAATAAAAAGCAAAAATTTCATTCGACAAGAATAAAAAAAAAAAAATCAACGATCAACTAAAAGATAATCTTTTAGAGTGATTTTGGCAAGAGGTAGAATGGAAAAAAAATCAAAAAAAATCGCACGCGATGAGTGGTGTCTAATGGGTATAATAATCGTATACCAGTATAATACCTATAAGTGTGCGTGTTGCGTCGTTTAGCGAAGAAAGGAAAATAGGAAAACCAAACGCACACTAGATAATATAGAGAGATAAGAACGTAGGACCGAAAAAGAGGCAATTTTCTGAACATCCATTCCGTCCATGTCGTGTCATAGGGGTGTCAGTGGCGTGGGTTAATGTTAATTAGCTAGACTGGAAACGGCGGAAATCGCGGTCGTACGACACGATAACCATGACCACGGTCGACGGTAATAGTGGCAGTGGCAGTGGCGACAGTGGCGACAGTGGCAACGGCGGAGGTGGCGTCGTCGGGCCCACGACGATGGCGGAAAGCGTGGCGAAATATCAATACGATATGACCCAGAATGGCGCGTACTCGTCAGCAGACAGCAGCGGTGGCGGCGGTGGCACTGCACACCGGCGCAGGAAGGGGATGACCATGGTTGAGGGGGTGGGCAGCGGCAAAGGTGTGTGGGCGGTAGCAATTTCTCAACCGATAAAATCAATGTTTTTCCGACGGCCCTAGCTCGGTGTATCGTTTTGCATATACTAATATAATGATATTATAAAGGTATATTAAATAAATAAATAAATATATATATATATATATATAATATATTATATTATATTATATTATATTAATATAATATATATACAAATTCTACGTGAGGATCTAGAAAATATTCTGATTTTTAAATTTAATAAAAGCTAAATTAAATATTAAATTAAAAATAATTGTGTAAAATGGATTCCTCTGTACGTAAAATTGTCTAAAGTTATGAATAAGTATTACATCGTTTTTTATGCTTTATGACCATGTTAATATTAATATAGTTGGGTTATAAAAACAGTAAAAAAAGTCTATGGTATCGAGTATTAATTTATTTGAATTTATCAGAGATGCACGACGTATTCCGTTGTGGTTTCGAAATATCTAACAAAAATAAAAATACACAAACAAAAATCTAAAAAAATGAAAATGAAATTTACCCATCTACAATAAAAAGCAAAAATTTCATTCGACAAGAATAAAAAAAAAAAAATCAACGATCAACTAAAAGATAATCTTTTAGAGTGATTTTGGCAAGAGGTAGAATGGAAAAAAAATCAAAAAAAATCGCACGCGATGAGTGGTGTCTAATGGGTATAATAATCGTATACCAGTATAATACCTATAAGTGTGCGTGTTGCGTCGTTTAGCGAAGAAAGGAAAATAGGAAAACCAAACGCACACTAGATAATATAGAGAGATAAGAACGTAGGACCGAAAAAGAGGCAATTTTCTGAACATCCATTCCGTCCATGTCGTGTCATAGGGGTGTCAGTGGCGTGGGTTAATGTTAATTAGCTAAACTGGAAACGGCGGAAATCGCGGTCGTACGACACGATAACCATGCCCACGGTCGACGGTAATAGTGGCAGTGGCAGTGGCGACAGTGGCGACAGTGGCAACGGCGGAGGTGGCGTCGTCGGGCCCACGACGATGGCGGAAAGCGTGGCGAAATATCAATACGATATGACCCAGAATGGCGCGTACTCGTCAGCAGACAGCAGCGGTGGCGGCGGTGGCACTGCACACCGGCGCAGGAAGGGGATGACCATGGTTGAGGGGGTGGGCAGCGGCAAAGGTGTGTGGGCGGTAGCAATTTCTCAACCGATAAAATCAATGTTTTTCCGACGGCCCTAGCTCGGTGTATCGTTTTGCATATACTAATATAATGATATTATAAAGGTATATTAAATAAATAAATAAATATATATATATATAATTATTATATCAAGTATTATCAATATACTGATAAAAATTTGTAGTATAATTTGCATTTTAGTTCGCCGATATTCCATTACTGATATATTCAGTCAATATGGATGACGAATATATTATATATTAGTACCTAAATAATACGTATATTTGATACACGATTGTGTATTTATTCAACGCATAAATTAAATTATATTAGTTACACTCGGTTGGTAATGGTTAGGTTGTAGTTGATGAATAATATACTATTATATGTATGAATACATATAATATTTGCATATTGTATTAATATATATAGAGATGTACTATGTACATAGGTATTAAAAAAAAAAAAATATATATACTTAAAAGGCTTAGGAATCGGGATTCAAAAGGTCCTAACTTGTTTTTTTACCTTTTTCCATTCTTAGTTTAATATAATTATAATTTGTTCTAAGTAGGTAAATCAATTTAAAATCATCCTTTTAATTTATTTACAAACTTGAAACTATCTAATGATGGCTCTAAACTAAATAGTGTTTATACAGACGAAATAGAAAACAATTTGAAACAATTTCGTCAATCATACTATAAAAACTCTAAATTTATTACCAAATAGCCGAAATCACGTAATCCAACAATAATTGTATTTATCGTTAAACAGTTTTTGACCTTAAGCATTTCTAATACTAAGACATAGTTGGTAGAAAAACATTTCATGGCATAAAAAAATGTCGATAACTATTTAGTTTATAATTAAAATATTATGGTTTTAAAATTCTATTTTATTAAGTTAGGTATGATAGTTATATAAGTTTATATTACTCAAATGTTTGAGTTGACATTATGAAACGTATTTTGGCTTGTGTTATAAAAAGTTAATTCGAAAATAATTTTTTTCTTTTCTATATAATATATAAAAATAGCTATAATCCAACTATTTGATGAGGTGTTATCATTTTTCTGTAAAGTTATTTATGATTGTTAAAATGAATATTGATTATTTTTCTATACATTATTGTTTGATCACTACTCCCTGAAACTAGAAATTGTCTATATTATTGTCCCTTTAGCTGAATCCAATAGCTTTAAGATTTTTTTGTTAATCGGGTTTTTATCTATTTTTAGTTGATATTCTTCAAACATTTACATAAAATATATTTTCTGTCATTTACCTATATTCAGGTTAGGCGATGTTTTTTTCACGTTTATTTTTATTTTTCAAACCTTCAGTATTACATATTATGACTATAAATAAATCCCATGTTAATATAATATTAAAATAAATAATTATTTATAAAGTTATACATAGAATATTTTTTTTTAATACGTAACTTTGGAAATTGATAAACACACTATAAAACTTAAAAGCTTTTTACTAAAATCTAATAGTTTTGAGTTAGAAAATGTATGTTCGAGTTCACAAAATAATTGTAATTAAACTACTGTCTTCAGACATTACCATTTCATTATTGTCGATATAACCAGAAATGCGTACTTAATTCTCATTTCTCAATTACTCACTAACCATTAATGATTCTACCATTATCATAAACATTTTGCCAGTGACTATATTTTACTTTTTTATAACTTTTTTTTTTGGTTCACTTGTCTAACATTTTTTTTTATTTATTATTTTAACAACACCATTTTTGTAAAATTTTATATTTTTGGTAACAACGATTAATTAACTTTATTTTTACATGGATTATATTTTTGTTGCATAGGATTTTATTCATTAGATCTACAGAACTATCAGCTGTATTGAAAATGTTTCAACCTGTGGTTATAGCTAATATTTTCTGAAAATGATTTGCATATGATTGACAGAATATTCCATACTATAATTTCCTGTCTACAGTATTCTCCGCACTTTTTAGCTTTGACATTTTCGTTCATACGCAGATAGTATATAGTTTCAATTTGCATAGCTGCAGGTATTCAGTACCAAACTCGTTAAAATATCTGGAATTTATAATTATATACGAGAGAAGTTTTCAAATTTTCAAAACTCGTTGGGAAATATAAAACTATTATCTTTTACTCGTATCACCGCCAACCTGCAGCATCGTAATGACTAACGGCCAATACTAAAATGGCAAGATTTTTTAAATTTGTAATACTTGAGAATATATTTTATCAACTTTATTTTTCGTAAATAAATTATTCGGAGGTATTATTATTCTAATAGATTTCGATAATATCTAAAATAATTTTGTTTCGCCTTAATTAGTTCCAAATATGAACGATCAGTATAAGTACAAATATTATTACGTACACATTTAACATAAATGTTTCAACCAATGCAAAAAATAGTCACTTTAGTTAAAATGAACAGAATTAATGTAAATTAATTTAACCTAATCCATATAATAATATAACATCAGCTAGATGCCAACAATTTATTAACTATTTAAATAAAACACTTATGTAGGTTAATTCAAAAACCGATTAAATCACTATTACACAAAAACGGAGTAATGCTGAATGTTTGTTTTATAAACTAATTTATATTTATGGAAAGTGTTATACACATATTAATATGTTATGTGGCTTAAGAAGGTGGGAATAAAATATAATATCATTTGAAGTAACAACTTTCTATATTTTATTATAAAAATTAAAAACTCAACAAATGAAACCAACAAAAAAAAAGATAAGCAAGTAGATATTATTCTGCTGTATATTAGATTTTTAATGGGCCACTATAATAGATTTATTGAATTTGAATTCAATGACAATATATCATTGTATAAAAAAAAACGATTCTGAGAGCAGACGGTCTATTAGCAAAATAATTAACATTGTCAATTATTCATCGTTAAAATACGTAATATCTTCTAAGTTTGAATAGCAAATATCTATTAAAATAATTGTGAATTATTTATTTTAATGAAGAACATTGTATTACATTTTAAATCCTAATTTAAAAAATTAAAGAATTTCACTACAAAATACTCGTAGTTTGTAATTTTTGTGATTTTGATGGTATTATGTGAAAAAACGATCTTCAAATGCATTGTAAGAAAAAAATACCAATACAATTTTATTATTTTAAAAAAATATTGAGATATTATAAGAAAAATGTATCAGGAGTCTTAAAGAAAAAATTAATTAAAAATTTTTTTCTATAAATAGCTCATATAATAGTCTCAAATGTTGATAATGGTCAGAAAGAACAAAAAAACACATACATATATACACATCATTGTAAAATCAGTACATTAATTGCTCCGCTAAAAATCTAAAATATTTTATACAAAATAAATTATTGTTTACGTATACAAATGATTGTTTTTTGATTAATTTGTTATCTATAAACTAAAATATAATTGTATAGCTACTTATGATAATTCTACTTATTTATTCATAATATTGTCATATAATATATACCTACAACCTACTTAATTACACTATTGGTGAAAACGCAAACAATATTTTTTATTGAGTAAGAATGGCAGATGAATATTTTAGTGGACTTACAAATTAATAATACTCGTAATATTAATAATTTCGTTAATTACTAATTATCAATACTGACAGTAAAACCTATTTGTTTATATTTACCATTCAAATATTATAAAGTTTAATCATTATAAGGAACATGATATAAATTAATATTTACATAATACTATGAGATACCGGGTTTTAAACATGTATTTTCTCCACAAACAAAATGTTTATTTCTAATAACATGATTTTTTTTCAAACTTTTCATTAATATTGTTATATTATTCTCTGTAGATTCACGATTGATAGTAATAACTAATTTTAATTAGACTTTGACAAATTTCGTTGGTTTAATGTTTTGTTTATTGATTAATTACGATATGATTTATTGCAAAATAAATACATACGCAGTTTCCTGTAGATATAACTGTCGGAGTAAACACTATGCATTTATAATTATGTTGTTATAATTAATATTACATAAAGTTTAATGAATTAAAATAAATTGAATTACAAATTGCATACATGGAAGTAGTCTATATAGTTGGTCACTCGTCAAAACTGTTTTTTATTTAAATTATTTTGTTTTTAACTTATAGCAACACCGGTTCTCATTGTTGTTAATTGATTAATAAAACTAATATGGAATGTAGGTATTGAAAATTGAAAAATTGAAAAATTGAGTAAATTATAAATTATTATTGATATGAAAAACATCGAGGTGACTATTTATGAATAAAATAAATGTTCCCATACGAACTCAGACAATAGTCTTAACCTAACAGACACTTTGAGCTATAATCATAAATAATACAATCATCGTGAATATTCTTATTGATTTATATTTTGCGTTTCCCGTGGTCCTTATTGACATTTTTTTTTGTAGCAAGTATCTATAAAGTTATTTAATGCGTATTCGGCATGTATACAATAATATTATTATATCTATCTAATTACCTTACTTATTCACAACATCACAAATCGTGATACGCACTTGCACTGTATTATATACTATGTGGTCGCGTAGAAATCGTATATAACGTTATACCGTAGAATAGTAATAATAATAATAATATATAATATATACTGCGCAACGATAACGGGGTTTTACGATGGAACGCTGAAATAAAACACCAAGACACCCGTACGGTAACGGGTGTACGTAAAATGTTTTATTTCCCAAATTAAACCGATCGTAAGACGATATCCGTGCTGCAAATAAACCTCACACATTAATCCTATATAATGTGTAATATTATAATAATAATAATATAATACTCTTTGAAATAAGTTTTAACGGTGAATCGTAACGCGATTCGAAGAGAAAAATAATATAACAATATTGGTTTGAGGAAAACGCATCCGCTTCTATGTCTGGAAACGTATATAAAAATACCACGTACATAGTATATTACTATAAATAATATTCTATACAGACGTCATCCTCAATAGTAATAATAATAGTAATAATATTATGTGTAGATGATATTAATTTGTCACGCGGCGTGACACAGTCCTATTATTATTATGCAGCGGCAGGCGAGATCGAGATGGTTATATTAAAAGTGATATACATTACCCGAGTAGAAAATTAAATTTTTTCCACCCACCACACCTCCATCAAATAGAAATTATTAACACGATTACGATTCATAACAATTTGTCCACGTGTTACTCGTATCAAAATATATTATATAATATTGTATAGCCATAATCGCACAATACAAATGTGTCGTGCCAGACGAGGTGACATGACGCGTTAACTAACGAGTTTTGTAAAGTGTGATAGGTACTTTTCATTTTTCCGGTATTACGAATTATTATAAATAAAACCACGCAAATCTAAAATATTAACAGGAAACACGATTTTAAAAACTGTATTAATTAAATGACGATTGATGAAAATTGGAGAGAAGTCCTAAAGGATATTTATACACATTGCTACAAGTATATTTCGTAAAAAATATTGATTTTGTTATATGTTTATAAAATACTTGTTAATAATAATAAATAATCCCAATTCAGTCCCATTTTTAATTTTAAAAATATAGAGCATATTTAATTTCCATATCACTATTACCTCAATATATTTTTGTAACAATTTGGTATATTTACCATTTAAAACATAATTCAATGGTTGATAAAAATATTCAGATTTATGAGTTCTATAGAATTATTAAAATTATTATTCAAATATGAAACAGCATTTATAGATTATTTCACAACACGATTTAGATTGTAATTTTATTGCGCCGGGTCACATATTGTGCCAAGGAAATGATGCCAGTTTTATTTATTTGCAATGATGGTAGAGTGATTATAATGTTTGATTGTCTCTCTTAAGGTTTAATTGTCCAGTATAATATATTATACACAATTGTCACTGAATTAATAATAATAAAAATACAGTTGTAATCAATCCTTAGAAAAACTCTATATCATTGAAGTATACTCAATATTTTAATTATTAGGAGGGAGACAGTTAAGTTAGTTTATGAAAAATATAAAATATACAGTATACATTTATAATATTTTTGAGATGGATAGCCGTATTTCTCTGTTTGTTAATTATTATTAGTGTAGTAAGCATTGCAATATGGGAAAATATTGTAGTTCAGCTAATGTATAAATTTTGAAGTGATTTAATTGAAGAATTTAATGCTGAAATATAATATAAAAATGTATTATAATTTTTAATGTAAAATGCATACTAGACCGAGTTAGTTGCTTTTCAAAATCAGAACAATGAAATACCCAAATTATTAGATTTAAATATTATATAGATAATTAATAACCTATTATTATTTTGATTAACATCGATTGATGTGTGTTTTAATATTAAATGCAAGCGTCAACAAAATAAACTATTAAATATTAAATAAATCTTTCCGATTTGTAGAACTGGCTTATTAGTTTGAATGCATAGTCCTATAGCTAGAAATCAGTGTTTGTTTTACACAGATATTTCTAGACTTTATAAAATATTGGTACCTATTTCACTATACAATTTAAACATAAAACTGCTACTAGAATGTTTATTTTATTTGAAAATGTTTTGAGTCTAAAAATAATAAAATATCTATGGCACATATAATATTTATAGTACGTCAGTCATCAGTTACAAATGTAGATTGTATGGGTACTCAAGTCATCAATAAATATTTTATGCTTCTGCTTATCAAAAAATCGACATTTTAAGTTTATAAAATTTTCAATTATTATAAAAAAAACATAAATATACTGCAGTCAATAAAAAAATGGTATAGGTACTTAAATCACCGTACCAATTGTATTAAATAAATAAGTTCAATTACATAAGTCATTTAAATTATTTTGTAAAACCTGTGGCTTACAATGGAATGATTAGATGAATAACTTTTGACATTAAACTAATGACAATAAATTTCAATATACTTTTTGGCATTGAAAAATTAAATATCCACGATAAATATTTATGATAGATAAATAAATTTTAGTGTGCACTTACAATGAAATGCTTTGTTAAATCTTTGTACAGGTCTACTAGTTATATATAATTTGTATAAGACATTACATTTTCAAAAATTATTAACATAACCACTAAAAACAAATATTATAATACACGAATATAGAGAAAAAATATAATTAATATAATTATATTATGATGCATTAAGAATAATCTCATATTTTAACACAGAAAATTGTTATCATCATAAATTGATTCTAAAATCGCTATAAACTACGAGTATATGTTATGTCATAAGTTAATTAAACCAATTACCAAAAAAGAAAATTATTATATCAGATCATATAATTAATATGAATTATTAAAACATAATATTTATGTAAGTTATAGTAAATGAAATATAAGACTAAGTAAAAGGCAACGAAACTATCTCATCTAACTCAATAAAAATAAATTAAACTACACCGCCATATACACTTAAAAGTTTAAATAATGATAATTGAAGCATGGAAATACCTTATTCTCTCAAACAAACTCAGAATTAAAAAAAAAAAACTCAACTTTAAGAACATGGAAATATTCACTGAGAATTGAGATTAAATGGAGGAAAAAGTAATAACCACAAGGGTGAGAATAGGATACACTTATCTAATCCACTTCCACCTTATCGACAAAGAACCAGCACTAGAATGCGACTTATACAATGAAAACCTTACAAAGCCCTAAATACACTGAACTATTGAAGTGAATAACATCTTCAACAGTCTATCTCCATTCTCCAATAATCAATACAACAAGCACTCGATAAGGAAGCGTAACGCAGCAATTTATATATATATATTTTTAATAAACTTAAGCCAAAAATATTAATCAGTTAAACAAATTATTATTATATATTTATATTTAATTATTTAAGACATGTTATAGTGTGTATAAACTTTAATAAAATTAAAACTTGGTGGCTAATAGCCAGTGATTTCGATAGTCTTAAAAATTATTCATATACACACACGCGCGCGTGCGCTCGCGTTTTTAATGTTATTTTATTAATTACACAATAAAAGCAATAAAATATATTTTGGTATAGGTATATAAGAATATAATTGAGTATAATATAATAGCCATTAGGTATTAGCATCATAAGCTATCAACCTAACCTGACAGGGAGTCTGTAATTATAATTATAATGAATCGGTTACAATTAATACATTTTTCCTAATTCAGGCGCTGTACAAACAAAAATCGTTAATGTCCAAAATCAGGTATTTTAAGTAATCAATTTAAAAAAAAAATCATATAGTATATTGTTTACACTTTATTTTATTACATTATTATCATCGAGCAATAATAATTAACTATTTAAGGTCCAATAGTCCAAAAGCCCAATTTAAAAACTTGTAAACCTTTTTAGAAGCGTCGAGTTATAATATATTATACTATTATGTATATAATAGTTTATTAGATATAGATTCAACAGTATTTTTTAATAATTATATAAATACGGGAATATTAATAATTAACAAAATATAATATATTGATTATAAATTCATAATAATACAACATTATATTAAGGTTTATCTAAAAATAAAAAAAACTTATCGTAGACACCCAAGAATTTTATCGGATGCTGACAATTATAAAACGATTATTGTATATTAAATTAAAATTTACTGTTGAAAATTGTCAAACATGCATCATTAAAAAAAAAAATAAATAAAAAATCATTATTCGGGAATTCCATCCACGAAAATTATAGAAAGACACGCAATAATTCGAGATCTACGAACGATACCGATCTAGAACAAATCGCTGGTTTTTAAACTTAATAGCGGAAGTTTGTACGTCCTATTTACAAGATTAGTTTGTTAATGATATAATAATATCACACATAATTTACAGTAATTTTATTTTCCGTTTACTTGCAACATGAATTGATAGTATAATCTTTGTAAATTCAAAATAAATTATTTCTTTAATTTATTTTTAATCATCAAAATTCTGGTCGAGATGTTCAGCGATTAACATTATTGCATTTGTTGTGTCAACAAATTGCACGCCCTTATTGTTGATCATTAATAAACTTGGCCCATTATATAGCGATTACAATTGGAATAATATTTTATTCAATAATTTAAGCTAAATAGCATAAAATGTGTATACAGCATAATATTATTAACGTAAAGAAAACGCAAAACAGATTGTTCAAAGTCTGAACATCGATTTCGTTCATGATGTATGTGCGTCATATCCGAAACGGTGTAAAGAACGGCTTGCGATACGTTTGTTAATTCAAAGGCAATACGTTCATGATAATACAGAAATTGCCAAAGCTTGTTAGACCACCCGACCGTGTGATTGCGAAACGCTACATTTCGCCCATTTGTAGAGTTTCCGATCGGTTAACGGCAACTTGTTTAGCATTTCAACCGTACCTTATACCTAGTACCTATTATGTACCTATATTGTAAAAGATTATAATACTATCTTAGGGTTATTTTTATCTTAGTGTGATCTTATAAACTCAATATGTTCATTACAATACAAAATGTCTGTTTTAGGTTTATATACTAACAAGACGATAACAGTTTGTAAAACATACATTCAACCTAATAAATAATATTTTCAAGTATCAACCTACCTAATACAAACTGTTATAAACTAATGATAACTATAACTAATAATTAATAATCCAATTACATACCTATTTTTATTTGTTCGTAAAACAAAAAAGTTTTTCACTTGAATTTTTACAATTTGATTTATCACAATTCAAAACACAACACCACATTACATTAAATTATATATAAGTATGAAATAAGTTATGAAACCTTTTTTCACGATTTGAGAGCAATACAGACTTCTATAGTTCTATACTAACGTACTTCTCTACTCTTAAGTCGTAATAATATAGCAGTCTACGGTATAAAAAACAATGTTACCATGAGTCTTCGATCATTGTCAAGGAGCTTGGAAACAACTTATTACATGAATTACGATTTCAACGAAACTGTGTAAATAATTAAAATCGCAGATGGCTGCACTGCTGATTCTTGCAATTTATGTTGAAATCAGTAAAACTATTCTGGGAAAGAGAGATCCAATCACTATTATTTTGCGCAGCTAACTCATACAGTATAGATAATGTATAATAATATTATTGATTAAATTATTATACACAGGCATATTAAATATGTAATATTATTATTGAACAATTTGCACGTTTATTATTCTGACTCTGACTTATGTGGTCATCAAAATTATTTAAATAATGATTTTATTTCGAGTTTTGTATTTTTAACCAATTAAAACAAACACGTTTGAATCGCTTGTGATAAAAAAATAAACGGTTTAAAGTATTTATTAAAAAAAAATAATATAGTAAAATATTATTATACTGTATCCAACATGTAGACAATATGGCGCAATTCGCTTTAAAAAATAGGTACAAAGTATAATGATCTGACAACTCACATATTTAATAACATTTTGTATGAGTTACGATGGCTATATGTTTCCAGTAAACGACCAACGAATGTTAACCGACATTGTTCGTAATAATATAACTGAAGTTGCTGCCGCACCCGCCGAGAAAATTTAATGCATTCGTTAAAATAATAAAATATAATTAGGACTGTCGAAATGACCACTGAACGCAAACGATTATCTAATAATAAAACTGTGATAGACATTGTTTGCAAGGGAAAAAAATAGTACTAAATATTTCATGAGACACTTAATTTTATATTTTGGTTTTTTTTTTATTGTCGTTATCACGTCTTCTAATAAAAATCTATGTGTTCGTTATTATTAAAGGACAAAAGCCATCCAAAACCGCGGATTAGTGTACGCACTATTCCTTTTACTTCTACTGTTGCACAATAGTGTGTATAATATGATATAATGTTATTGTGTTTGATCGCATTTTATGCTTTGCAGTGCACTTTTAATCCCCCATTTTTTTGGGTTTTCGTCTTTTTCTGTAGTTTTTCCTTTTTTTTTTTTCAACGACGACGTGCTTCCCTTGCATTTTTTATCGCGAGTGCTTTCGGGATATAAGCCGCCATTCTAAAATATGCATCAAATTAATCGGTGGCCCGGGAACGACCTAAAAGCCTCTTGGGGTCCTCCGGCGCGCATGCATGTGTATATAATAATAATAATATTATGTATAATGCAGGGCGGTATTAAACCCGAGCGGAAAGTTTTTAACGTTCTAACTTGCCAGACCGTTTTATTTTATTAGCGCTCGTGCCTATGCGCAAACCGAACTTTATTACGGAAATCCTATATAACTTATCCATTTTTCTATCGATTATTATAATATGTTTCGCATGGTTAGTATTAAATAGTATGTATTTTAAATAACGTACGTAGCCCATATACGGTCACATACCGTCCTAGTTAACACAAAGGTAAAACAAGAAAAAAAAACAAAAATCAGCCCACCTGACCAAAGTACGTGATATTTAAACTTATTGTTTTTTATTATTTATATTAAATTCATACAATGAAATTAATTCGATTGTATTAATTCAAACTTGACAACGCTATTCGTATATTTATTGAGAATTATAATAAACATACTTATATATATATAATTATATATAATTAAGGCGCAGAATATAAGTACATTTCCCAATTGAAAACTAATAATATTTAAACTGCATAACAAGGTACTTAGTGCGAATAGTTGGGTTATATTATTATTTGACGAGTTCTAACAGATTACCGCTATAGGTACTATACATAATAAGTTTGTAGGACCTACTTTAAAAGAAAAATGTAATTATTTTTCTTTTTCGTTTTTATTAATACCGAATTAAAGTAAAACTATATTATAATTATTGATCATAATATACAAATAATTAATACATAATTTTAATGTAATTTACTTTTTTATATTTAAACAAATTTTAAAAATATTTATACGAATAAAACTATTTCATTATATTTTAAAACATAAAGTGATTTTTCAATTTTTTATTTGGTATTTAATAACCATTAATATAAATAGTAAAGTAATATTACTAAACCGTGTACTAGGATAGGGTACTACGGTACTATTATTATGGGTACTAAAAAAGTAATAGTTAAGCCATTTTTAAATTAAGTGGGGAATCGTAAACATTATTTAAGTTTTCAAAAATTAATGAGATTTTAGATTGACTAATTAAAATAGGTTGTATACAAATTTATTCATAGTGTAAGATAATGGTTTCGTAGCATTTAATGAATCACAAATAAAATAAAATTTATTAATAAAATACTTATTTTTTTTTTAAATACCTACTTAACATGTTCTAATAGGATATAGAGTTATTATACTCGATGGTTATTAGATAATATTATGATTTCACTTTGAAGCAAATTAAAATTTATGGTTTAGGTATTTTATAATACAATAACTGATTATTACTGTTATATATGGAAAAATAAATTAGAAAAATATTACGAACATTTAAAATTGTATATATTTTTGTAGCTAACATTTTGTTTGTTATATAGTTCAAACTAAATTTTAAGACTAAAATATATTTATTATTCTTCCAAATTGATCAATAATCAACATAAAAACAGTTTAATTACCTATTTAAGTTAATAAATTATTTTAACGTTGCGATAAAAATATAAATCCATATATAATATTCAGAAATATGTATATGGATTAATAACCGAGGAGTACTGATATTTCAATCAGTGTTCACCAATGGACGATGACAAACTAAAGCACAATATAATTAAAAATAGCTTCCTCATTTCACGTAAAACCATTATGATTATGCAATGGAGTGTAATTTCGACAAAAACCAGCACACCTAATAAATATGTGTTTTATCTCATCGTCTAATTTCGATACATTTCTATAATACATAATAAAATATTGTGTGTCGTCAAACAAAATGTACCACGAAGCATAACCACATGGTTTTATTCTAATTATATTTTTTATTTACTTTACCAAAAATGTTCTAATAATTTAAGTGTTTCAAAAGTTTCTTTTTGTCTTGATTTTATAGTTTCAAAATTGGAATTAGTATGCAAGGGGTATATTTTAAGAGAGATCACTAAGACAATTTTTTCAAATCATTAGAATTTCGGTTATTAATAACAATTAATAATATTATTTGCGAGAGCAAATCGCCACTTTCATAATATTATATTTTTATTTATTGTGTATAAATTTTACTTAGTAAAAGATCCTGCAGGTAGCAGCTAGCCAGCCGTACAAACTATGCATTGTTTTTCTATTATTATTTATTATTTTTTTATTATTTACAGTTAAGTTATCATACCTGTCTTATAAAATTGTATTTACCGAAATCACGATTGATTATTTTAGAAACGTTTTTTGCTTGTTAGGTCAGAAGTTCCTTAAAGATTTTACATATCATATTACATTAAGCCAAATAGGCTAAAATGTCAAATTATTATTATATTATAGTTTTTTAGCAAATAATTTCCAAATATTATGGCATTTACGGTCATTAAGTTTGATTTGTCTTAAGTACACACTATAACATATAAAACACAATTACGGTATACACACACACACACATCACTTATATACTAGCACTCACGGGATTTTCTTGGAAAAACTTGTCCACTTCTTGTTGAGTCCTATACATATTATATCCGCCAACAATTAGGATAGTGGTGCACAAGTAAGTACTGAGCTCACAAAAATGTAATCGAGCTCACTGCCTATTATTGTACGTATCCAGCCCAGACAGTATACCTCAATAGAAAAAATGTTGCTGAATATACCTACAAAAGATTAATATTATATTACCCTATAGTTCTAAGTTTTATTTTAAATATGTATGAGTAGTTATTATAATTTTATTTATATTTCGTTGATATTTAAACAATGATTTCAATTTAAAATACGACAATCTTTTTTTATATCCCTCGAAGAATACGTATATAATATAAAGAGCTATTAAGGAGATTGCGATTTTACATTTTTTTTTCAATTCATTTTTTTTTTTAAAAACTACATTTTAATAAAAGCTGACCAAAGATTTATGAAAAAAAAAATAATCATATACTTCTGTTTGGACTAAAAAATTCTTTGAATAAAACAAATAAGGGAATGAAAGATAGAGAATTGTTAAATTGTGGTGATTTCTATTCAATATCAAGCAAACAAACAGATATAATAACACACTACACATTATACCATTTTTCTTACTATAGTAGTTGACGGGTAATTTTCTCTCACACGACCACGATTTTGGTGATTACTTGAAAAACCTTACCATTATGTTTGTCAAAATTAAATTTATCAAAAATATGACTGAATTAATAGACAATTATTGCTAAAGAGCAATACAAATTATAAACAATATTCCTCCAAATGATATCATTAAAAAATCTGTACTTACTTTTTCGTAATTTGAAACAGATTTTTTTCATATCAAACAAAATCAACTATCAAGCATTACATTTTTTAATTAAAACATATAAAAAAAAAAATAGTGCTTGTATAGGTACATATTTTATGATAACAGGAATTTGAGTGGGGATTTATTAAAATTAATATAATATGTTAATAGTAAGTTTTCAATAACAATAAACAAATGGTCATGGATAAATAAACATTAATTATTTTTTTTCTATCTCGACTAAATGTTCAGAAAACTTTGTTATACGGTTATGCCTCTCTTACGGCTAACTACCTAGCTTTCCCCTACTCATATTTATCACGACAATAATATTTACCTATTATAACACAAGAAATTCAATTTACTATGATTTATATAGATAAAACTTGCTTATAACCAATGAAAAATTAAAACGCGTGTTTATTAATACCTCAAAAATCAAATCAAAAAAACTTTTCTTATTTAAAATGTATACATAAATAAATACATTATTTTAATAATTTTCATGATTGTATAGTTTAAGTTCAAAAGTTAATTTATAATAATTTAAAACATGTGCTAAATATTTTATTTTAGATTATGGTTATAATTCATTAATATCACAATTGCATTAAAGTACACAAGAACGGTTGTTTCTTTCAAATTAAGAAATAAATAAAAAAGTTTTTCAAAGTATATGCTTCTAATTTTTGTTAAAAATGTTCTTATTTATTTTATGCACTAAATGCTATTTAAAAGCCAAACCTTGCAAATTATTTCTTGTTATAATATTATGTATAGTGAACACAACCTTAAATTATGACTACAAAAACTCTATAAAGGACTTAATAGAATCTTTTAAAAATTACTTAATATTAGTTGGCCATAACTCTTTTTCTTTAGAAAGCAGAGTAAAACCATTTAAGGCATTATAAATAATACGAAAATCGTGTTTGTTATTTAGAAAAAAATGTATTTAACATTATTATACTTTTATATGGGAATAATATTTTGTTTCAAGCTAATATGATTATAATATTATCTTTATAACTGAGAAAACTAATTCGTATAACAAAATTTATAAACCATGTAATTCAATTTATTGTGACTCGACTGATTTTTGTTTGGGATTTCTAGTCACGTTCTGCACTTCTACATGCAAGTAAACTATAAAAGAGCTAAGTTTAATGAAATAATAGACTGAGTGAAATATCATAAAAATTCGGTTCTATAGAATGTCAAAAACAATACTTTTAACCTTTTACATTACTTTTATATTCTAAATTCTAAAATGTACAGACTTAATGTTATGTGTTTTTAAACAAATTAAAAATAATAACATTATTAAATGTAATTCAAAATTATTTGAATTTAAAATTTTAATCTACATTAGGATGCTTCTTTTTTGTGTCAAAAATATATTAATCAAAATACTACTTATGTTTATAGTTTATACATTAATAGTTAATAATAATAATAGTTAACTCATTTTAGAAATGAATTCTTAATAAATACATTGGATCGAACAATTAAGTTCATGAATATTAAATGTTAACATTAACTACTATTAATTCTATCTCTGATAGTTTTTATTGTTGTTATTATTATTTTTAAGCCTCAGAGCTTTGTGTAAAATTGGCTGAAAATGTTATACTTATATATAAATATATTTATATTACTCGTGAAGGTGTTTTATAAAATAATATTAAGTACAAATGATTTTACTCAGTTACCCACTTAATTTAACATTTTTTTTTTTGTATAGGTTTTAAATATGCATTGTAGATAAATGTTTGTATGACAAATTATAATATTACAAATGCGTAAGTGCACGTAAATACAAAAAGTGGTATTACTCATTTTTTTTTTCGAGTAATAGTCAAATAATTACGTTTAAGTAGATTTCATTATTATTATGAATATTAAGAATCAAAAAAATACAAAATTACTGAGTGAAAATTGAATATTGAGATAGATATATATTGAGATAAATATTTAATATTTAAAATATAAAATAAAAATATTTACATATTTTTTTTCAAATTTGCTTTTATCAAAATAACCATCGGGATCTTTATCGAAATTTTTTCACTTAGAGGGATGGTGGGGTAGAGTACAATATGTAGCATCGTACCCCTTTCAAGAGAATTTTCACCTATATTATTCATTTCCAGTGGACTAGGTCCTAACCTAACCATTATATACCAACATTGTTTTCAAATATATGTGTATTAATTATTATGATTTTGAAAAAAAAATAACATTTAAGCCATATATTTATTTTGTAAATTTATCAAAGTAAATGTTTTATAATATTAAATATTATTTATTAAAACATTAATACTTATTACTAAATTAAAGGAATATGTGGGTAAATTAGGTAGGTACTGATAAAACAATGAATTTACAATAATAATTTACCTTTTTTATTTTATTACAGATGGGTTGTACACAATATTTTTGTATGTAAAATAAAAGCAAATTTAAAACCCCAATAATACGATCAGTTGAATTGTTATTTATTCCAAATAAACTAAGATTTTAACAAAAAGTCTCGAATTTAAAAATTATTATAAGCAAAGTTAATTTTGAAAGTTTAACTTTAATAACGAATTAATGTTTACTTAAGTATAATTAAATAATAAATTTATCTATTTTATAAGTAAATACATTTTATTATTTGATTTCCTATCAAGTGAATTAATTAAGCAGTGTTATTAAAACAATAAATAACTATATAAAATACATAATAAATACATTATGGTTTACCGTTTACCGTACACTGTTTCGAAATAAATTTAATATTAATAGTATACTACTGCCAGTAATAAGAATAAAATACATAATTAATTATAACTAGAAAGCTAATACAGTCTCAATAAGTAACAATGAATATTGAATATGAATTGGTATAATTAAAAACAAACATTATTCCAAAAATTGTTGTATAGATGGTAAATTGTATTTTTGGAAGTTTTATAAGGAGCCCAGACAAACATTTATTACAGGGGCTCTGATTACAATAGTTTATAAATTTCCCACTAACACTATAAGAAACTTATCATTAAACTTTGTGTTTGACTTAGCATCTAATAAGTAAATTTGAATTTTAGTTAATTACACATTTATAGATTAAAAGTTACAATTCTCGGAATATAATTCATTATATTTAATTAAATATAACAATAATCTAACGTTTTGCGATAGAAATCTTTAAGTTTGTCTGATGTTTCTCAAATATAGTATTCTTACAAAATAGTCCATATTCTACAAACAAATCTGTTTAAATTTTGTAATGAGTCATCATTTATATTATATTATATTTACGTAAAAATGCATTTAAATTTATAATTTAATAGATGCGTTTTTGTTATCTACATTCGATACTGACATTACTATTATAATAACTCTTTGTAATAATATTATATAGTACCTACAATAAAAACATTTTAATACAATAGTTGCTTTTTGAATGTCTCTGATAAATTCAATATTTTAAGCACCAATTAAGATTTTAGTCAGTGAACTTTTAATACGGTATAAAAATAGGATTAATTCAATTTAAAAACTGTTTTAAAAAAATTTTACAACAATAACCAAATACAATATAATTATTGTATACTTTACTAAAATAAATCGTAAGAGATTAAATTAATGGAACAATTCACTTTTAATTTCACTTTGCATATCTCTTAAGAAATAAATGAGATGGTATTATTTATTTTTAAATTAGATTTACTGATTTTATTCACAAACAGCAAAATAAATAATTAGTATAAATGGCCAATGCCCAGTGATATGAAAATTAAATAATTATTAAACTTATTTAAGTACTCAAACTTTCAAAATAATATAAATAATTCATATAATATATCAGATATGAGATAGTGTATTCACTATACAATTATCTACTAGATACTTATCAAAGTATTTTTTTATACAAGTTTAAATAAATATATATATGATTAAATGCATATTAGTAATAATATAAATGTAAAAAAAATATTGAACATTTTTAAATTTATAATTCATTTATTAATTTATGATAAACGTGATTCCATTTATCTATTGCAGCAATTCCCAACCTGGGGTACGTGTACTCCTAGGGGTACGTGACATGATCTCAAGGGGTACGTGAAAAAATTATTTTTCGTTTATTTATATTCTAAATTGATATTTGGGGTACGTGAAATAGTGGTGAGAGAGATCAAGGGGTACGTGAATGAAAAAAGGTTGAGAACCGCCCGCTGACCTATTGTATCTAATTATAAGTACTGTTTATATCGTTTACATAATACAATTACAAATTATATATAATATAAATTATAAATTCTATTAAATACATAATTTAATAAAAGTTTATTTTCAAAAAAAATATCATAAACATAATTTTCACTTGGTATTAATATAAATTTAACTATTGATGGATTTTTTTTTTAATAATTAAAATATTAAACAATTATAAGTATAATATACTAAGTTGATTTAAATATGAATTTTCATTTAAAACCAATAATTATAAATTAAATAATAATACAGTTGGGTCTCAATAACCTGGAGAATTTTTTTTTTATTCCTTAGAAATCTTTATAAATTAAATGGATTATTTGTTGTGATAAGTGGAAAGTAAAAATAATTGTATAGAGATAAGTTAAAGTCATCAATAACAAATTTATTTGAAACTATATTATTAAAACCTGTTACAATCGTAAATATACCTATGAAACTACAATTTTACTGTGAAATAAACTACAGTTATCTTCTATCTACATAGTTCGGTTTACATTTTTAAAACGTAAATTGGTTGCATTAACAATTGCTGAAAAAAGGTAATATAATCAACGAGGTTACTAAAACAAGGTAAACCTAAAAATGAAATTGCTAAACTATTTAATATTCTGCTGAGTTAGGTTAGACCGAAGTGAATGTGCAGATGAGATACTGTTCAAGTATTTAGGAGACATTGAAAACTTTATTTTAAAACTACCCAAACGTCAAACTCTCATTTCAATTTATTTTTCTAAAACTGTAAGAAGAATACTCAAGTGTCTTAAAATTTAATTAAATAATAGTTAATAAATATATACCTAATGTGTTTTAAAACATAAATTTATATTTGTAATTCTTTTTATTAAATAAATAATAATAGCTGACTCAAGTTTGTTTGTATTAAAAAAATACATAAGTATTTTTGTACAAAATGTATAAATTTTATAAAAATATAATGAAGTAAAACTATTTTAGAAATTATTTGTATTCAGACCAAGAACGATAAACATTTTTCAACATAATGCTTTGTTTAGAGTTACGGTCGGAAATTGGTTTCTAAGGGTCTCGGAGGATTTCAATTAAAAAAAATGTCGAGACCCAGAAAATTTTTTTTAAAACAATAGTTGGTAAGTATTTTATTAATGTTTGTATTAAAAACACAATTTAACTAAATACTATAAACTATAAATTAAAAATGGAAAAAGCGGGCAAGTGAGTACCGCTCTGCTGTACATTAGGTGCCGTATGGATCATTATTATATATTATAGGAGTGTTAAATTTGAATCCAATGATAGTTATCATTGTATACGAAAAACGATTCTGAAGGAAGATGATTTGTCAGCCTAGGATATAATTTCTAGTGGTTGGTGAAAAAGGTGGTTTAAAAAAACCAGCTTAAATTAAAAAATATTTTGAAAATTAAATCACGTAAAGAAAACGCGAATCTTAATAACTGGTAAAATTTTCAAGTATCTACGACTTATACTTTTTGAATAATAACAAATATTTAAAATCGTTTGAGGATAAATCGTTATCGTTACGCTATTTCGTTAAAATTTAAAATTCAAACGCACTTAAAATTTTTCCTATAATGATGCTTCGAGTTTTCTCTATAGATACTTGAAGGTAAACTTATGGAAAACTTAGTGTTGTATTTTTAATCCTTAGTTATAAACACAAAAAATTTTATGATTTTTCAACTTCAAATATTTCACAAATATTCATAATTTTGACGAATTTTCGTCAAAATTTGAACTTCAAATGCTAATAAAAAAAAATTGTGCCTATGTATTCTGATAATTTTTTAATCACTATAAGAATAACATATGAGAAACTTTGTATAAAATTTTCAAGTATTTTGATAGGCCCAAAAAAATTTTATGGACCCTTCAAAAAAAATTTTTCAGAAAAATTGAAAATTTCAGTTGTCTATAAATAGCTCAAAAAAAGTCAAAATATTTTGAAAATTAAATCACGTAAAGAAAACGCGAATCTTAATAACTTGTAAGATTTTCAAGTATCTACGACTTATACTTTTTGAATAATAACAAATATCAAAAATCGTTTGAGGCTAAACTGTTATTTAACGCGGTTTTTTTAAAAATTTAAATTTCAAACACTCATAAAAATTTTTTGTCTGAATCCGGTAGAGTTTTTTTTACAGATATTTGAAGAAAAATGTATGGAGAACCTTGTACCAAATTTTCAAAACTTAGTTATAAAAGAAAAAAATTTTATGATTTTTCAACTTCAAAATTACTTGCAAATTTTCACGTTTTCGACAGATTTCGTAAAAATTTAAACTAAAAACGCTTATAAAAAAAAATTGTGACTAACGATTTTTTTTTAGCTACATTAAAAACAACTCATAAGGAACCTTGTATTAAATTTTCAAAACTTTTTGGTCATCCAAAAATTTTTTATCGACACTTTAAAAAAAATTTCTCAAAAAAATCGAAAATTTCAGTGGTCTATAAATAACTTAAAAAAAGTCAAAATTTTTTGAAAATTTAACTATATACGGATACTACTGACATTAACATTTGGTGAAAATTTCAAGTATTTTCAGTGATTAGTTTTTGAATTACAACCATAAAAAAAAATCGATTTGGTCGAAAACTGGTTTTGCGTAAAAATTGCCGTTTTTCCGTCATTTTTTTTTTTTTTCTCGATTTTTTTGAAAACTGTTGGAAAATGTTAACTTTTTACCTCTATAATGCACCAAGGATATTCACTTTTACATCGGAAACCACCCCCATTGTTTGAAATTGGAGCATTATTTCAACTAGTTATGCTCAGACACAAAAACAAAAAAAAAAAAAAAAAAAAAAAAACACACCATTGTAAAATCAATACATTCATCACTTCGTTCAGAATCTAAAATTTATTTTAAAAATCATAATGACATAGTATGTTTCCATAGATGAAATGAAATGCACATGACTACTCAATGTGAGCATCCGCTAATAATTTAACATACTTAGTAATTTTTGATTTTCAGTAAGTTGATTTATTATTCTAAGCCTAAATTAAGACGAATAAAGAAAATAACTTCACTAAACGTATTGTAAGTTAAAGATTTTTAGAGGTCTAAACTTTCTCTGTTTTACAGATACGATTCACCTATTTCAGAGCCTTGATGTAAAGAATAATACAATTTTGTTTTTCAAAAATAGTGGGCTGTATATTGCAATAACTTGTACACTTCAGAAGTAAAAACAACATCGATTTTGTTAACTATACGGTATAATTAATGTTACATAATAATTTAATCTTTATACTGTTATTATATTGATAAGTAAGATAACCATATTATACTTGTCATTATATAAATATATGAGTCAACTGGATCGAGTAATAACGAATAAAGTTTCACAAAGTCATAATATCATGAAACAATCACATAGGGGTTTTAAATTTGAAAACCTTAAATTAATTTTAATAAATTCATATTAGTACCGTTATCATAACAATGAACGAATTTTTAAAAAAATATTTTCCATTCATTTTTGTTTTATCGTGTTTCCATGGCATGTGGTTCACTCATTTACTGAAGTTCTTCCAATAATACTTGATATAATTATTTACTATAGAAATTAATTTTAGTATGTTTTATTTCTTAATATTGTAGTTGAAAATATAGTATAATATGTACCTACTACATTTACTATATTTCTTACTACACATTTAATAATATTTAGGTATTTATATAAAATATAAATATATTTGTGTATCAACTACGAAGTTGAATGTGCATGCAATTACTACGGTTAAGTTGGTTATATACTTATTAAGGGTTTTATTTTTTTACATAGATTATATAATATTACGATTCCAATTATTACTTACCTTCTTGTAGAACCTCGAGTTTGTCACCTTGTGAAATCCCTTGCGGAAAGTCACGTGATAGTCGTCTTGTTCGGCAAACTTAAACAGAATTCCCGTGGCCGTCTTAGTCACCGAGTACGGTCCTCTGTAGTTCATCTTCTCGCATATGGCCGTCGCTTTTTCCAGGTTCAGCTCGTTGCTGGGCGTGATAAGAAACGCACCTTTGGCCAGAAAGTGTCCTGAGTCGGATAGTTCGGACAATCGGTCGTCATCGTCGTCGCCGTCGTCGTCGTCGTCGTGATGATCTCCGCCACGGTAGTCGGTCCGACGACGACGATCCATTGTACCTCGCCTGTTGTACGTGCCATAACCCGACGACACTGCCACCAACTTGTCACCCGCCGACTGTTGCGTCGACGACATCGGACCTCCGGCTGACGATTTCTGCAAGCCGCCGCCACTACCGCCACTCTGACCGGTCATTGAAGAGCTCATCATCGTCGTAGTTGTCGATTAATAATAACAATCACAATAACAATTTGTCAGTTATGGTATCGCGGGTAATATTATACTATTGACGACTCGCCGAAACGGATTGTGATGAACTACAGCGATTCGATCATCCGTCCTTATATATAAGACCCGATTCTCCACCGCCGTCGAGTAGGGATTTTATTATTATTATCATTATTATCTTCATTATTGTCATTCCGTTTTAGCGTTTCACGGCCAACACCGTGAGGTAATCGGTATAGTTTTGGGTGCGTCTGTGGTGTTTTATAACCGTATTAAATAATAATAATAATAATAAAGACGACGACGACGACAGTAAATATACTTAATACACTGCAGAAATGGGCGCGACATTCAATTGGGAAGCCAATATCATCCTCCGCAGCGGATGCTGATATTACAGGGGCAATTGAAAACAACAACAAAAAAAAAAAGTACACAGAAATAAAAATAGGAGCGTACCCGTGTACACCGTGTCGCACTACCGTTAAACGGACGAGGATTATATTTCGTAGATACTATACGTCATGACATACCTAGGTACGTGTTATATATATGTGTGTACGGTTTCTCGGGAAATAGCTCCCCCGGATCAGCACACAATAATAATAATAATAAATAAGCAAGTACGTAAGTGTGAGAATTGAATAGGTTAGGTCCGTAATAGTTACCTACGTACAATTGTATTACTGTGTTGTTACGCCACGGTGCGCGGTGGTACAATAATAATATTTCCAATCCGGTTGCAATGTCCTCACGCATAAAATCGTTTTTACTTTTGTTTTTAATTTATTAAAAACTAACCATTATAACATTTGCCATAAGTGACTATTGTAAGTTTTGGCCAAAATTATTTTTTTAATGTCAATTCTTATTTTTTCCGTTAAAAATTTAAATTATCATTAATTTATATATATTATATACATATAAATCAAACATAGGTTTTTTCAAACAAGACTGATCGTTTGTATGTAAAAAAAAATATATTGCTTGAAATCGTACGAATGTCGAGTTATCAAAATCGTAGTGTTTACCACGTTGGCACTATACTCTATACACTACAATATTATATTATTATTCCCATCACGATCACGGCATCATCGCCAGCGACACTGTTTAATTTAATTGTTGCTCCTAAGACTTAAAGGATCGTCGATGATGACTTTGACGAATGTGATATTCCAATATATATTAAACAGTGGAATTTTCGGTTTATATTCCGTCGACCAAGAATAGCACACTGCGGCGGACGCAGCCACGCGGCCAAGTGTCATTACTTACAAAGCGTTTGATGTATGATTCTGTCATGTCGGACCTGTCGTTTAACCCGCATATAGTCTTGTCAATTTAAATATAACACTTCTTGAGGAATTAATACCACAGCTTCTTGGCGTGCCATAATGATTAGAATATTTGTATTAAAAATTTGCAATACTTACTCGTCGTTTTATTTATAAATACATAATTAATATCTGTACGGTAGATTGCAACAAATTGTTTGTACACCTAGTTAAACGCACCCTCGAGTCAAATCACTCATAACTTTATTAGAGTATCGTGTCCTATAGAATTGCTTTTCAATATTTACACACAAACATGTAATCTATTTATTGTGTATTTACACGACCTGTCCCATTTTTTCCGTACTCGTACTTAAACGAGATTCTATTGATTAGTTGTGTGTTTCCATAAAGATGTCGTCAAGCGTTTAAGGCCACGCAGCGCGGTGGGCACAAAACGAATTAGATTTTAATTGGCAATCGCCTTGAATCATATTATATTATACCTTGTGCGAGTTAAAACATCATGAAAAATATTTCTCTACGTTGATTAAAAGTTTAGCGTATGATTTATTAGTATTTCGATTGTATTTCTAATCGTGTAAAGTTATAATAAATATATTCTTACAATGTCAATTAAATGTCGCAAATTATAATATGAATTATGTTGTTTTGTAAAGATAGATTTTTGTTTTTAGAAATTAAACTAATAATAATTTAACTAACCAAAACAAACCTAACAAAATGTTGCATGATATGATGAGATGTAAATAATTTCTACGGCGTCAAATTTAATAACATTATACCGGTTAACTCTATTCATTTATTGTTATCTTAAGAATTTATTATATTGTTGAAGTTTAATTTATTTTGTTTAGAAATGTTAAACTGCCTTTGTTAAACCTTTTATAAATATCTTTATTGTTTTATCAATATTTCCATAAAGGTTTTTGGCGCTTCAAAACTTTCCAAGTGTAACCCTCGATTGCAAACTTTATTCTTACAGGCCATCTAATGGAAACAATTTCATAATAATACACACACAAAAACTCTAGTGACATTTCAAAATGTTCGAATGCATATTAATCATAAATTGAAATCACAATTACCATTATATCGAAACCATATGCAATGATTTATGGATTATAACTTTAAAAGCAAATAGTCTATATTCAGATAATATAAATTAGAAAAAAATGCGTATCTTCGATTTTATTGTTATTTTTTCACTGGACATTATTATATTATCATTCATAATAAATGCCAATTAAAATAATAAAATTCAAAACAAATATATATATATATATATAGGTACCTACTAAATAATAAAAATCATTAGTATTATAATTATTATTTGTTTTAGTGTCTTTATTTGATGTCCTTGAAAAATAAAACAACATTAAAAATTGCAATGTTTAATACTGAATGTACTTAAACATACATTCAATTTGATCTTTTTTATTTTTTTTTTGGTATTTAATGAAATATAAAATGCTTCCAACTAAGGATAAAAATATTTTTAAGTATCTTATACCTAGTAATAATTATTTAAATTATTGCGTTTTTGTTTTTATTTTTCAAAATATATAATCCAATTAATATCCCGGTTAAATTGTTCTTATAATTACATTAAAATGATCTGATTCTTTTGTCAACAGACTTCATGATAGTTATCGAAAATCTTAAATTAACAATTATAGTCTAATGTTGTTTTAACCTTATGTATACTTAAACAATTTTTATTTATATTTACCAGGTGTTCATTTAGTGATTGTAAACCTGAACATCCATTTTTTGTTCAATTTAAAATAGTGAGAATTGTTTGTATTTTTCACTATCTAACTGAGTCTGTTTCTCTCCTCTTGGACCTTCTTATACCACATTAGATGTTTGTATCTTTTTTGCAAACTAGTAAAGAAGTGTGAAAATGTAAACAAACAAAGGGTAGAAAAGCACACTTGTCCGTTCTAAAGGTTCATTTTTACAGGCTGTTTATTTTGTCAGTTACGCCAACCATGGCATGTTGCTATTATCGTATTTTTTTTTTTTTTGGTAATAAACACACACACACACACACACACACACACACACATATAATATATATATATACATATACATATACAAGATGATGATAAAGAAAAAAGAAAACTCTTTCGAGTGATCAATTCATCCGTAACCCAATCTGCTAGAATACCAACATTTTCTAGGGACAGCAGCAATAGAAAGAAAAACCCTTGAATTGGATGAAAAAAAATACTGCTTATGTATACTGTGTATATATAATATATATTATATTATATCATCAAAAAATCTGCGTTTTTGATGAAAGAGAAAAAATGTTGATCGTTAACTTTGTGAAAAATATAAAACGGTGTAGATTTAACGGTTACGTGGCATATTAATCAAAACGACATGAAATGATGAGGTATTGGACATTATTGAAATATTAATATTGAACGATGGGTTATAAAAAATCAACCACCGTAAACAAATTTATTTTTCTCGAAGAAAACTATATACATATTTTGTGAAAAATAATAATAATAATAAAGAACATTAATTAATATAAATAATTGATACTACAGGAAATTTAAGTAAATTAGTTTTGTATATATTTTTATTGAATACATGTACAATGTTGAGAATAATGTTTTAATCAAACCATTGTGTATTATTGATATTTGTATACTTACAATTAAAAATGAACCAATGAAAAATTTTGGGCAATTAAAATAATCAATAAAACCATAATGATTTTCAAATTACTTATAGACAAGAACTTATATAAATTCGTTTTAATAATGGTGTAATCAGTAGAACACAAATCATTATGTTACGTAGAACAAATAAATTATAATCAATATTAATGAAAAACATAATAATTATTTATTTATTGTTATTAAACAGCTTAATGCATTATTTTCTATCTATATTTAAACTTAATAAGTGCATTTTAAGTTAGTATTTGAAATGTTTTTAATGAAAAAAAGTTATTTTATTACAGTAAACAGATGTCACTTATTTTAATATTTTTTGACGTCACCTATTTACATTTGCATAATTGAAATAATAACAACACAGATATAAAATAGCATTTAATGAATTTTGTATTGTTTTTAACTAAATATGAATTACTTAAATTATAGCCACTCTTTTGTATATTTATATATTTATATGTGTACATGTTTGATTAAAACAGACAGTTCATTAAAAATGACACTCTGATTTAATCTAAAATGCACTATTTAACGTTCATGTTTCATCAACTCATATCCATTTCTTTTTTTTCTTTTTTTTTTGTAACTGTTTATTATGTTTTTTTGTGTGTTGTGTTGTGTGTGTGTGTGTGTGTGTGTGTGTTGTGTGTGTGTGTGTGTGTGTGTGTGTGTGTGTGTGTGTGTGTGTGTGTTTGAAATTGTTTTAATTAATTTTGTTTGTTGTATAAATTTAATTTTAAAATATATATTTTTTTAATTAAATTTAATTAATATAATGCTGAAAGATTTTAAGCAATAATATTATCATAATATGTACCTACTAAACGGCGTATAATAAATAAGTCAAGTAACTTTCGTCTAACTGAAATAAACTTTAGACATTCTATCTTACGTAGGTAAATTATAATTTGAAATATTTTTAAAACAATCGTTTCAATTTAAATCCACATTTATACATATCTTATTCAAATATATTAAAATTACCAGTTACTGTTTTTTTATAACTAGTTAATAAATATATAAATTTGACGAGCAGAGGAACACACAATTATTATTAATAATTATTAGTGAACACTGAACATTTATCGCCATAATAACAATGTATACAAACCAATATTAAATAGTAATTTGTATATCGCTTAAGTTTTAATTCTAACATCCAACCTACACTAAATTTAATTTATAGTTATATAATAGGTATATTATACAGTAAATAAATAATATAATGCAACACATATAGCAAATTAAATATTAAAAACCAGTATAATATAGTTTTATCATATAGATCTAAATCTAATTAGGTTAAATACATTTCGTAAATAATTCAATAGATAATAATTCTATATTAAATTTATATAGACAACCAATAATATAGACATTTTTATGTTCAGTACATAAAACCATCAATATTATGAGACCGACAGTAATAATGAATGTTTTTTATATACGTTTTTAAATTGTGCATTACTACGAGGCCAAACCAAACGTAATTCAGGCAAAGCACGTAAGCAACACAAGCAATTAATTATTTTTAAATTCGCCCGTAGAAGCATCGTGGGTTGGGGGTGAGAGACATTTTCTTTCCACACCGCGCTCCCGGATTGACGGGCTGGGTGGTGGACAAAGGAAAATTGAGAAAAACTGTCTGCAGAGAGGAAACCCGTAAACTAAACGTTCCTCAAGTAATTACTGTCTGAGGCGAGAATTAGACCGATGGGAATTTAAAAAAGAAAAAAAGCCGAGGAGAGAAGAAAGTTTACCGAGTAAGAGCACTTGCCACCATTTCGTCTGTCCAAAACGAAGAGGAAATATTGCCTGTGCGCAAACACTAGTTATTTTTTTCTCCGTGGGTACCAAATTAGATTTTCCGGTACAACAAATGACCGTATAATTCGTCTTCAACGCGGTTATGTTACTTTTGGTGTACGAAAAGAAAAAAAAACAAAACAAAAAAATAAACCATCATAACGCAGGACAACAGCAGACAGTAGGTAGTGAATTTGTGGAAAGAAAATCTACTGCGAATATAATATAATATACCTGCTATAATGCTATCAAAGTCGGAAGAGTAATATTATTCATGTTAAACATATCACGTAATTTAGTAAAATATTGTTTTTACTGTGAATAATATTATATTTTTAGTATGAGGTTCGTTATATAAAAGTATTTAAAAATATATCAAATGTCAAACGCCTATAAGTCTTACTTATAAATGAAGAAAAGAGAGATAAGCATAACATCATGCTGTGTATGCACTAGATGCTAGTACTATTATATGCATACCATACCGTTCAATAGTATGCCTTAAGCCATGAGTATTTTATTGTAACTATTTAAATTTTATTTCAAATAAATGAACAACAAAATTACCAGTTTTAATTTAAAAATACAGTATAATAGTTACTAAAACAAAAAAAAATTATTTCGTGTTATTTGTGTTAGTTAAAGAATAATTTTAAAATGAGCTTAAAAAGCTGTGAAATTCTATAACACGATATTTTTGTTTAAATTCAAAAAAATCTATTAAGATTTCACGACCCCTATAAACTTAAAAGAACTCAAATACAAAATATTTACGTATTATACTTAATATAGTATCAAAAAATTATATGTATTCATTTTCAAATGATTATAATGAATAATAATTATAATAAATAGGCTGTCTGTAATTAGTTTTGTAAGAGATAGTACAATATTATAATATTTTTTTATTGTTAATAATTTATTGTTGAAATAATGAATAACTAATGATTAAATTGTTTATATACATAATACCTATTAGGTTTGTTTTTATGCATTATTATTAATACATTATCTTATTTTTACTTATTATTTTAAGAAGTTAATAGAATTTATTTAGGAAATTAATTATGGTCTGATGTATTATCAAATTAATTATAATTATGATAAGATATGGATGGTATTTATTAATATAATGTTGAAATTTATTTAATTTGCATTATATTTTGTAATCTATTATTTATAAGTTATTGAATAAATAATGGTAAAAAATAAATAAATATCACGTATTGAGCTTCTGAATATTATATTAACATATCTACCCAGAAAAGTTATGAAATTTAAAATATCTTCTGTCTGTAATACATATTTAATTTCAAAAATAATTTATTGATTATAAAATACTGCCAACAATATTAAATTTCAAATTGCTTTTTCGAAGTAGGCTAATAATACCACAGTATTTTGAATGAACAATCACAAGTGCGTATATTGTATTAATAATAGATCAATAATTAGAAAAGTAGCTTGAGTAGACTCAAGAGTAATAGCAAGGTTAGCGTATGTTTTCTAATGTTGAATATTAACTTAATGTCATAGAATTAGAATCAATCTAAATTTGTTTTCTTGTATTTTACAACGAATGATTCACTTTGTTTGCAGACAAAACAGATAACAGAACTTATTCTCTTGAAGTAAAATGTTGAAAACAACGTATTCATTTGATAAATTGCTTAGGTACCGTAATTTGTGATAGGAAAATCGAATTGAATGGAGTTATGTAAAGTCAAATTATTCGTACAATTTGCAATCTCCTTGTGTACAACAGAGTTTCAGTTAATGTGTTTTCTTTCTATATAAACTAAATCGATGTATTTTCTATTGAATTCAATAAGAAATATACTTTGATGACAAAAAAAAACCAAACTAAAACGCAATGGTGTATCCACCTACCTACTTTCTTTTGAGCACTTTTCACTTGTACATATAAACACATTTATTCCAGGATATTAAATCGTTTTAGGGATATTGGTGTATTGTGAAAAAAAAAAACTAAGTAAATAAGTAATTTGAAAATCGAAATGTATACACAACGGTATTAAGGGTAGTGTATATTAAGTTATTTTACTTCAATATAATTCATTTATAAACCATTCAGCTTTTGCAAATCATTAAAAAAAAAGTAGTATTTCTTTTCATTATATCAAAGTACGTTTTGATAATTTGATGTGGTATTATTTAAGTTAAAACATTTTTTTTTTTTTAATTTAAAACTAGATTCTGTACACAATACACATATATATTGAATAATAAAAAAACAAAAATTAAATAAAATACATTTTTTTTTGAATACTTACGTTTATAGATTTGGAATACATATAGAAACTAAACACATTACATATGGTTATATTTAAAAATGTATTGTTAAAAAAATGTTTTATTTCTAGAACAAAAAATATACATCTTAATATTTTGTAACTACTTCTTTTATATTATTATATATTTTTAAAAGCTATCAACTATCATTTTTCTTTTTTAATTCTCAAAGGTTTAACTTTTATCTGTTATATACATTTACTTATCTAAATGTATCATTATTTATTGGTCTGACGTTGAATTATTTGCAATAAATAATATCAGTATATTATATTGTACTAAAACGTTTTTAAAATTTAGAACACATGAAATATTATTACTGAATAATTTCTTTGTTCAAGCTTTAGCTCCATGATTCTCAAAATTTAGCTAATTTAATTAAATTATTTATTTAATGTTAACTCTAATATGTTTTGCATAATTTTGATGTAAAATAAAAAAAATCCTTTAGAGAAATTAAAATTAACGATTTTGTTTCAAAAACTTTTTAATATTTCCAAGACACTACAGTAATTATTGTTTTTAATCAATACTTTCTAAACCAATTTTTATCGTTTACAATGTCCAACTTAAATTAATAAAATAATTTGTACATTATATAATATAAAAACCACATAAAATACTTAAAAAATCTTATACATTTCATATTTTCACAGTTTTTGTAAATCACGATTGTATTCTTAATACCTTAAATAAATTACCATTATTAATTGTATTAATATGTATAAGTACATTTTACTCCCTAATTTTATATATTTTGTGTAGGAGGTACCCTGTTATTTATAATATATTATATTTATATGCATAATAAAGTACCTATATAAAATATACATATAAATTTCACGCACATGGATTTAGTAATGCATTGCTCTTCCCAGCAATAAATCATGCCTTGGCTCGGGTAGCTGGGGCTTATCCGAATTCCTTAGATTTACGGTTACCAAGAGCTTTCTAACTCATGTTATTAACCCATCCTGAATGTTAATTATCATACCAAACTGTTGGTACGCTAAATCGTGATATATAGCGGAACAAAATTACTTGGAAACAACTCCGATGGTTATATGTTATGTGATTAGTTATATGTATATATTCGAAATATTCAAACATTTCATCGATATAAATTTATATTTTTGGTTTTTTTTTTATTATTAATCATTAAATTTGTTATTAAATAAATAAATAAAGGATTTTCAATGTTTAAAAATCTACAATATTTTTGTAATTTGCTAAAATTTAGATAGTATTTAAAGCATAATTATGTTTGTAATGTTATCATGCTTTTGAAGTATATTTACGTATTTAAAATGTTCATTTTTTTCATTAAATAATTCATTATAAGTGAAATTAGAATTTTATTTATAAAATATTCACTTATTAATAATAATTTAACCAAAACTTTTGAATAAATACACAATACATTCATCATAATGGCATTTACTAATAAATATATTTATTAAAATAGCAGTTAATATAATTTATATTTAACCTATAATATTATACATTACGCTAGGTACAGTAATATTAAAATCATCGTTATCAATTAAAGATAAATTTAATAATTTAGATTTAGATTTTAATTACTAATTTCATGTTATAATATATCATAAACTGATATTGATTTTCACTGAAAATGTATAATATGTAATGTTAAATTGCATAATATGATACTCGATTAAAATATGTTATTTTTCTATTGATTGTTTTGTACCCTTAAATATTTATGACTTCTACCATTCATTATAGAATAAATAAACTATTCGATAATCAATGTTTTTTACTCTTGTACACTATATTTTAATCAGAATAATTTATCAGTTTCTAATATATATACCTACGTCCTTCATGTTTATTGTGATTTTAGATTCTGAACGAAGTGAAGAAAAAAATAATACTCAAAAACCCATCTAGTAAATATTATATCCATATTCTAAGCCAAAATAGCTAATGTTTAAACTAAAATAAAAATGGAGTTTCATTTAGTAAGTTTTGTTTTTTAAACTATTATTGGTTTTAAATAGAAAATCTAAACTCTTATTAACTAAATTTGTATTATTAATATGCAGTAGATAATGCTGAGTATTTCTAAATGTAATCAATATTGTAGTTTAAATATTTTGTTCCTTAATAAGCTATATAATTTAGAATAAATATCTCAACATATTACATGTATCTCTATTGAAATAACAGAAAATAAAAATATAATATAAATAGTAGATTTTTGAATTCGTTTTTTTTACAGTGATACATAACATGGACCTTCATTTTTCTTATATAATAAAAGCTCAAACAAAAACGTTTTTATGTCATAAAATTCTCTTAGAAATATTTTTGTTCATATTGTGAAACATTTTAATAACACAATTTTTATTTCTACGTTTGTTGCAATAAAAACATAAATGACACTTAGTATTTGATAATAAAATATATTTTCTATGCTTAAAACAAAACAAAAAAAAAAACCGTATTATTCTCGATTTCTCGTTCAATTTAAGTGTTTGTATTTTATATCATTATTTTATATATATATATATAAAACTATTATTTACCAAACTGTTGCTCGCTATCGTCGAACAAAGCCACGAATAGAAAGATAGAAACTTCAATAAAAACTATTTTCTTTCTACGAATTAATTTTTCTTTTTAATTTTACGGAACTAGAGTAGGTATAAATTCGGCATTCTTCAAGATGCTATTTTAATTAGTCAAATAGTATACGACTAGTTACATCGCGAATAAACCCGAGCAAGAAACTATTTTTTAAGCGCCTATAATTATCTCGTAGCACAGTGATCCGGCTATACAAATTTTTGAATAATAATAATAATAATAATAATAATAATGTAATATATTGTACACATATATAATTCAAGCGCGATAATCTCATAAGCATTATTTAATAAGGATTAACTCAAACAATACTTTTGCATTTTCATGATGTGTCTGTGTATTTATTACTTTATTCTCTCAGTAAACACACACAGGCACACTGCATATATTATTCACATGCGTGCGGGCTCACAAACATAATAATATATCAACATAATGCTGACTCGTATAAAATTAGATCCATTATTAGTAGGTCTGCGGTCTAGACAAACGGCCATAATAATTTTAATCGAATGAATATTGCTGGCGTTCAGTGCGAAACGCGTATATCAAACGATGGTACTGTAAAAAACGGTTTAAGAACAAAACGATTATAGTAATAAAACGAATAAGTGTCGGACGATATTATCAAAATAATAATAGAAAAATAATAATAAACAAAATGGCTCAGTGATAGCGATGATAATGCATAACTTCGCTGGTACGAAACGAGGCTGCAGAAATCATAAAATGTAGCTAACAGTATGGCTCGTTTATAGCTGCTGCGTAACTGCTGTGTAACAAACTTGCTATACAGAATGTAAGGGTTGGGAGATAGTTGGAGCTCGACATGGAGGATGATAGGGGCTGTTGGGGGCAAATTGTGTAATGGTTCCACAGTTGTACTCTCCGCCATACCTTCACAAACGCTCTCACACCGGCGTATATATACGACCTACATATTCCTCCCGACACTCAATCCCTGAGCACGGGATCCCGAGTCCCGACTCTATTACCAAACCGGCCGATAGCAATAACAACACTTGAGGACCACGACCACGGTAATAATAATAATAATAATAATAGTAATAACAGCAATAACGCGAAGCTTACAGTCGTGTAAACGGTCTGGTAGTTAATGTGTTTTTACCACTGCGAAAACCCACTCCAAAATCAACCGCACACGTCCCTCACGCCATCGACAAATTGAATGGCAAGCCAAAACTAATACACCGGCTGGACTTGAGTGGTGTCATTTTAATTGGGCAACAACAACTTGACGTTAAATCGTCATGTTTTTTAAAAATTATTATTATACGAAAAAAGGGCTTAAAAAACAAAACGACAATCAAAATGTGTATTACGATTTGATGAAATATTAATTATGGTGCATTTTAACATAATAGTCCCGGTACAATAATTTTAAATTAAACTTTAAGTTTAAGTTACATTAGTAGTGTTGCAAAAAATCTTACTAGCCATAATATATAATAATAATTATTTTATCCATTTTTAAAGGTTTCACTCGTTATATATAATTGAATATTTAACTCATATAGATTGCAACCTAAAATCACAATATAATAATTAATTATTGAATAATACAGACACACATCATCAGTGTTTTCACATTTAAGGTCGATAAAAAAAAGACTAAAAGAATATTTTTAATGTATAGGGGTTGAAAAATAAATTTGAAAATTCGTCACTATGATATTATTCGATACAATTTAACACTAATAAATGGAAACTTCGGTATTAAATTACTAAAAACTTGACGTGTCCTGTTTGAAAGTCTAAAGTATCAGATTTATAACTACGGTTTTCAGAGCATTAAATTAAACTTACAAAATATTGAAACATACGTTAGAAAACAGCTGCATAGGTACTGCATATAGTATTTTATTATGGAACTATCTATGTTTCTATGACTTATTTTTTGATTTAAAATATCATATTATGATTATTAATATTAAGTTCAATCATTGATTATACATGGTAAAAAAAAAATTGTACAACGTATTGTATACAATGCTTGATAAAATTTGTAGTACTGATATCGTATATTCACGGTAATGATTACATCGTTGTACTACTCATGCGACAATAATATTTCAGTTTATTAAGTTCTACAAAAAAAAAAATTACATTTTGCACTAGCTCGTGAGTTATAGTTACAGTGGTTAATCCAATTACTATTATAAAAGGGCAACAAGTGTCAGATTTCATTCTTGGTACCAGATATTGTTCAAGAGTTACCGTCATCCTGCTATCTAGCTCATTGTTTTGTCTATTTATTTATTGATATTATTTAAATATTATAAATTATGTAATTGTATTCATTCAAAAAAAAAAGAATGTTGATTACACATTTTTAATTTATTTTATTTTTTATAGAAATTAAAACCTAACAAAAACCACATTATTGTAGTTATAACGATGTTTTCTAATTTACTATCTGTATTCTGTAATATGTTAAATGTTAAGAAATATATATTTAAATTTTAAATTGCTTTTAACTTATTTAATATATAAAAACTATCAATTTTAATTTATACATTATGATAAAATAAACATTCTCATTCAAAAATATCTTAAGATTAAGAACTGAATTATAATATAACATTTATTTTACAATGTATTATTATTTACCCATTAGTGAGGATTATTAATCTTGGTACATAAAGTCAAATAATTATGAACATAATCTTTAGATATATTAACATTAAAAAAATATATATATACATGATGTACTTAATAATCTGAATAAACAGGTGATTATCTTTAAAAAAGAAAAAATACAAACAAGTTTGTTTATTAAGCACCAAATTATAACAATATAATAAAAAAATCGAAATATCTAAAAATAAATTATACTTTGTGTTTTTTATACTTTAAAATTAAAAACATCAGAATTTTAGTAAATATAGTAATATATTATAAATGGTCGATTAAAGTTTATTACTATGTTTTTTTTTTTAAAAAATATTTTAATTTGTAATAAGTAAATATCCAAAATATAATATACTCGTACATTAGGTATAAGGAATAGTTTTAGTAAATTTTGATAAATATTATAACTATATCGATCTTCATTATTAATTACTGTTACAGTCTAGTCTGATATTTTGCAAATAAGTTTTAAAACACTATATTATATATTATTATATTTTATATTATCTAATTTTTGACGCATAAAATATTAACATTCACTCTGGTTGTAATTAATTAGTGAATTTTGAGGTTATTATACAATTATCTAACTATCTAACTAAATAACACATCTAATAAAATGAATTAAATACAAATGTGTACATATACAAATATTCTAACAACATTAAAGCAATACTCGGATACATTATTATAATTTGAAATCTTCTCTAAGAAAAATAAATGAAATTACATTTCATTAAATTGCACCATTAACGATATTATACTTTATACATTGTCAAACTGTAATAACACATAATGTATATTAATTATCTAACACGCATATGAAAATGTTAAATATTGTTTGAGTAGAAGGTACTATTAAAGTCAGGACTTTGAAATAATGTGTAAATATAATGATATGGCCATTTCAGTGGGTAGACACCAAGCTATTATAATAATGCGTACCCTGTTAAATATGCATGACCTACCAGGAACTACAGAAGTTATACAATTTTTGTTAATTACTTTTTTGTCCTTCATCTTACCCTCGAGATGACCAACATTAATATATTGTTTAACTAAAAATGTATCTTTTTTAATGTACATACAAAATATATAATATTGTTATGGTGATTGACCGAAAACATATTGTGCTAATGCTAATAAGAATAATTGGATATTTTTAGGAATTTGATTTAAAAATTAGAAGAATATCATTTAAACTCGATCCTTAACGTTTTTGTAGCAAATAAAAAAAAAATTGAATTAGAGTATCAAAAGTGTTCATAATATTAATTCAATTATTTTATTTATGCATTAGTCTCATTGAGTGTTTTAAAAAATTGTTTTATTTTAAATGAAAATGGTATATTTAGATTTTTTGCACCAATGGTTATAATATTTATGTAGTTTTGTCATTTGGTATAAATACTCACAAGTACATATTATTTAAATAGAATTGTATTATTGTTTGTAATTATATAAAATAAAATATTTATAACTGTTCTTATGCACAAAATTTAAATTGTTAAGTTAGACAAATTCTATCGAAATAAATATTATATATTTTTTTTATTATTTAGCTTCGTTAATGTTTATACAAAATATCAGGTACTGTTAATATATATAAATAATATTTAAAAAACTAATGTGATAATTAATACTGGTTAAAAATAATTTAAAAAAATTAAAAGCACCTATATGAAGTATTGCCGAACCAATACATAAAATAATATCATTATGGTATAAGTATTGTCCAAAATGTAGTCTGAAAGTTGAAAACATGCTGCTTATTATATATGTATATTGTATACTAAATGCCAGATATTGAAACAACTCAATCGTAATTCATAATTAATACATTTAATCATTGGAATAGTGCAGATTAATGAATTAATGACTAATAAGTAATAATCTAAAATTTAACCAGAATCGTAGACATTACAACATTTTATATTTTGATAAAACTAAAATGATACGCTTACAAAATATATTGCCAACAATATGAATAAAATATATATATAAGCCATCATAAGCGGGTATGGCGCACTACTTTTTATTTGTTATACAGTTACTAAAATATAAGCTGTCACAAACAAAGGCTTCAACTTAGATTTAAAATTTCTTTGATATTAAGAAGGGCTGGAAACTTATCCGTATAAAATAAATGTATGGTTATTGATTTTTCACTGATTGAACTGGAACATTGGGACATTTTCGACGAAACGAAATTTATTAATGACCGTCGTGATGGCGTTATGATGACACAACGAAGCAATATAAATAATTAAAAATTTAACGTATTATAATATTACTTAATATAATATAATAATAAAGAAATATTTTTTTACTTGTATTATGCAAATCATCGTGTTAAAATATTCTTCAGTGCGTGAAGTATTGGGCGGTAAAAAAAATCCAACTAATTTTTGAGATCTAAAAGCAAGTATTACTAATGAATAGTGCCTTATAAGATATTAAAGTATTCTGATATACAAAAGGAGTGGAATCAAAAAAAAAAAAAAAAAGAAATTAATAAATAAAAAGAAAAAAAGAGTAAAAATATTGTAATAATAATTTATCCCGTTATGGTTCTAGCTATAAAGTCTTGATTTTTTTCTTTGGGTTTGACTTTTGGTTAATCATGCATTATGTTAATGGCGCGTAAAGAGAAATATAAACAACGACTAAGTAAATCCTATCGTGCAATGAATATGAATTTTATTTTACTTTTCGTGCATCAGACATTTTCTTTCAGAGGAAATGATTTTTAGAGACCCTGATTTCCATTATTTTGTATTCAAACTAGAATGTAAAATAATATTAATAAATAATTGGTAACTGTATATACAATTTATTTAAAGTAATTTTTTGCGTCCAGTGTATAAACTATATTATTATCAATTTTGACAAAACGAAACATTATTAAATGTGAACATTGGTATAAAATATAAATAAATGTAAATCTCATAGAAAATGAATATTACATTGTTCAGATAAAAGAACTTTTATAGTAAAATGTCTCGTATATGTCTACGCCAATAATAAAAACGTATACCTCTACTTGAAAAATATAGAATAAGAATAAATGTTTATTATTATAATATAAAAATATATGCGTTCAATTGTAACAATACTAGATTGAGTTATTTCATTTCACCAAGTTTATACTCTTTTTAACACTCAGCCCGTAAAAAAATCTCTTTGTAAACCTTTTTATTTATCCATTTTTAGCAGGTATAACCTATTTATAGTTGGTTTTATAGTAAAATATTGCAATACTTAACGTGTTATGTGAGCCATGATTTGTAAATGTGTGTTATGTATTATATTAGCCGACGCCCAATTTCCAAAAAATAGCAATTGCTACTTTTATAATCATAATCATACCATACTAAATATGATCGACTCAACGACATTTTTCTGAATAGATATACGGCTTAATTCGATATTGAATAATATTATACATAACAAGAGGTATAGCTGATATTAAAGGTATTCACAACGATGATGTAGACACAAGTTTGTGAAATCTAATTGCTTTTGGTTTGTATTGTTTTAGTATAGAGAGTGTATCCCAACAAAAACATGAGAAATGCTGTTACATGTATATCGTATGTGTACTATTCAGATTACTGATACCTGTTAATATGATTAATAATTTATTGTTTTTATGATGAATTCTGATGTAAAACGTAGAAAATATACCATAAAATAGGACATGATTTTGTTTTATAATGATACGTGCGTCGTGCATTCATATTAGAATATATTAAAAAAAGTTTTTTTTTAAATTAAATACCTATTGCATGTATAGTATTCCATAGACAATTAATGAATTTAATAAATCTCAAAAACTTAAAAACCAATGGTCCGCAGACTCATGTCTAATAATATGTCTATGGACCATTAGTGCACTATTGATTTATTAAATGTTTAGTGATTATCTATATTCTATATACTTTCTGGAATAAGTAATTAGTAGGTATTGGTTATATAATAATAAGATTTAATGTAACTATAAACGAATATAAAACGTTTAAATTCATAAGTAATATAAAATATATTACAATGTTGTATCACATTTATTAATATATTTTAAAAGTAAATACATTTTATTGGGTTTTGTTATTCTGAAAATATTAATTAAATATAGCTAAATGTATGCACAACACAGAACAATTATTAAGATTATATTGATATTATAACCATATAAATTCGTTATGTAACAATATTGAATATTAATAATAGTTCGATACTTATTTCACCATCGCATGATATTATAATAACGTATAAATACGAATCACTACCAAAACTTACGATAACAATAGAAAAGGATTTATAATAAAGCCGTTCCATTTTCTGGTTCAAGGAAATTTAATGAATTCCTGGACCCGAAACTTACCGGAAATTGCGTAATAAACATTGCTATTTCAACAATGCAAACAAGAATGATATACACAGAGAACCCGAACGTAGATTCAAATAACAGCTAGTATAATGTTTCTTTATTGATAAAAAAGATTGTAACCAGTGGCGTAATACTACCGAGTGATCAGAGGGTAGATGGCATCCGGACCCTAACGCTTAAGGGGCTTACGAAGCATCGAAACCGTATTCAAATTGTCGAGGTTAGTAAAATAAAAAAACGACTATGAATAGTTAATGAATAAAAAAAAAAAAAAAATTGTTTTACAAAACATTATTTAGATTTTTGGTGAATTGAGGAATATATTAGTTTTACAACTATATTTTGTTTTATGTTTGTATATGTGAACACCATTTTGATGAGAAGTACTATAAAAAAGCTCAAATACCTCGTGCATTTACTGGAAATCGAATCTTTTTGATACTTCTTTTATCCATGATGGTCTTTGAATATTGTGCGTTATCGCCTTAGAGTATTATTTTTATTGGAGGTCTTTGCCAGTACCTGACTCAAAACTAACACACCGACATAGTTAAAACCATTTCTTTAGAATTTAAATCGCAATAAATTATTATATTTATTTGTTTGTAAAATTATGCACTCATTTCAGAACATTAATTCACTAATCATTACATTAAGCATCCCAAACTGTAAGTCTAGAAGAAGAATATTAGAGATATGTATTTTGTAATTAAAAACAGAGTCTGGGAGATTCCACGTATTTATTATTATTGAGCTTAAAAAATTTGAAAAAATAATAATTACTTGTATTTTCGTAAAGAAGATATCACAGAAAACCAAGACAAAGGAAAATATTTGGGCTAAACAAAATAAAACAATAGTAGACAAACAATGATGTCACTTGCAACAAGAAATACAACACAAAGTATAGGAGAATAGAAAATAAACTTTTGATAAATTTTTGAATCCGACAAGAAATACGAAAACATATTACTTAATGAAGGCGAAATAATCCTTTACTAGTGAGAACGAAGATAAAAGAGTAAATATGTGTTTTCTCAACATTTTCAATATTTAAAAATACTTTTAATGCTTTTAATACTTTAATACTTATAAGTTGAGAACCAACTATGTAATAATGGTTATAATAATAATATATAATATTTTTAATGGATTAGTAGAACAATTGAGACTGTTTAATTTTTTCATATAAAATAATAATATCTCATGTTTACGCGGAATAAGTATTTTTAGCAAGACTTTTTAGTTTTAATTGCTATAAAATTTATTTCTCTACATGGTCATTGATCACTTGTGTGCAGAGACTATCGATCAACATATTATTACAATATTATACGTTAAATACCACAATGAATTAATTTATATTCATATAGTTTTTCAAATGTATGACTATTTATTTATTATCTCAAAAAACATTTTTTGTCTTATATCTTATATTTTATTTACAAAGTTTGCAATAATAATCGTTATACCTGAAAACATGAAAAGGTCAGAATGGATAGAAATTAGTCTAAAATAATGAATATTTTTTTTATGTGGGTACACTACAGTTTAGTGCACTTAATGTTATACCTAATAGGTATAATATTATTTTTAAGTATTTCAAAAAAGTAAAATAATTGCCTACAATAATGAGTCTGAACCATTTTTTATATTTTATTACACAAACCCCCATTGAATTTGTACGGATGTATAAAATAAATAGGTATAATTTTAAATTCATTGTTAAATGAAAAATATTATTCATACATATATATTTATAAGTATATTTATATTTATTTATATATTTTATTTTAGATGATAATATTAGTGTTGATATTATATTGATAGTCGTTGAAAAATATTCAATTAACATGCGTTATTTAGTTCTTTAACATAATATTATTTGTTAATAAAAGTGCTTATGGATTTATCTTAAAAGTGATATCAATAGAAGTATAGGTACTTTAAATATTAAGCTTGTGATAATAAATTTAACAATGTTAACCCAGTTAAATTATTAAGTATATATTTTTATTAAACCTACTTTACTTTAATTTATAGCTTAGTTACATATGTTCAATGTTGGAAATTAACCCACGTCCCACGTTACGTTTAGTAATGGGAATTCGACCGTAAAAAAATTTGACCATTTACGTAAGTTTTTTTTTGGTATTATTGTTTGTTCATACATAATATTGCAAGCATTACACAGTATAGTGGAATATATTTATAGAAATTGATAGCATTAAAGTCAAGAATATTAATTATCATATTGTTCCAATATTATCTTAGTTTACTTTAGGTAGCCACCGTTACTTCTGAATTAAATAATTTGTAAATAATGTTAATACTCGCATGGAAATAATTAAAATTTACAGGTCACTTTATATAAAAAAAATTTTACTATAATATATGGATGTCTATTATACTGATAAAATTTACTGGGTTAATTCATCAAAAACTCATCAGTTTACTGAACACGTTTTAATAACTTTAAAGTTGGAAGGTTTGCAAGCTTACAAAATAATAAAATGTATGTTTAAAATTTATAATTATGATATTATTATTATTATTATTAAGACTTAAGACTATAGAATTCATAGTAGGATAATTGTAATTTTCTAATTAAAATTAACCAATATTTGAACAACACTAGTCTCAAAGTACTATGAATTTAATTACTAATATTGTTTGTTTAATAATATGTTTAACACTATTTTAAATTTTTATTGTACGTTCAATATTTATTATACATAATATATAATTACAATTTTTCATATTTATTTTAACTTAATTAATGGATATGTTTTTCAAATAATTGTAAAAAAAAAATGTGCAATTATTTATGATATTGGAAAAATTTAAAATAAGTGTTTGACAATCACTTTTCTCGTAGAAAAACTTAAATATAATTATTTTTATCAATAATAATATAATATTCTCAGTTGGTAATTAATATGACAAATATTTTAAAAATGTTTATGTTTTTAAATACTTAAAATATTGATAACATTTTATGCAAGTTTCCTCATCACCTTAGGCACATTATGTAACAATATAATACTTGTGTATCGAATATAATATGTGGTATTTAATGTCACATGAGGCATTGCACTTGGCGAGTTTTTTATGGTGGTGTCCTCAAGTTTCGGGCCTAATCTACATATAGGAAAATAGATAAGGTATATTATTAATTAAATACAATTTATCAACAGGTGTAGCAAGTGTTGCCAGCATTCAGTTTTTTTATTATTTTCAACTAAGTCGATATTTTTATCCTATGGTATAATGGACGTTTTCCTATCAAATATTACAATTACCATTTTTATTTTCATGGAATTGTGTATTTTTTTATGATTTTAGCTCTGGTATTAAATAATTCGGTGTTGTGTCCCTTAAATACATATTTTATCTTTTAAAAGTTTATTTTTACTAAAATATTATTTTTATTCGTTTATGAATCCGTCGTAATTATTAAAATACTTATACTTTTAATAAATAAATAAATAATAAAAAAAACATACAAAATAAATAAACAAAACAACTTTATAAGCATTTTAATGATAAAACATATGTAAAAAAAAAATACACATTCTTAAATAGTGACTCGGACTCTTGTCGAATACCTACTTTTAAATGTAAAATTATAATAATGTACATTCTATTATTGTAATTACTTTAAATCTAAATAATTTAGATTTATCGAGTTCATTTCCATACTGCTAAAATGCTTTCAGGCTTCAGCGCTTATATTCATCGCAGTGTTAACTTACTCGTTACCTTGTGCTTGGAATACGCAGACTATTAATATGAATGCCGATTACGCCTTTGACGATTATGTTTGTTATTCATATTACATCTGCTTTAGGTCACTGGCAAACACTATTATCATGATTACTATTATAGTCCTATTCAGTGTTCTTTCAAGAGTGTGATGAGGTTAATACGCATATACACTATAATGCCTACGAGAGAAACATAATATTGAAACTAATAATAATCTTCGTTACATAACGCACAAAACTTGTAGGCGTAAATACACACACACACACACACACACACACCACACACACACACACGCATATTGATAAATTGCTTACAGAAGATGACTCCAAACAGACATGCCACAACAGAGCACTTTTCTTCAGTTAGTTGTATACGTTATTACAAGATTATAAAATACGGACGGGGACGATATTTAATTTAATTAGATTTCCCATGTATCGTTATGCGTACGTATTATTCGCATTTCCGTTGTGTCACATTCCGAAATTAGAATTTCGCAACACCTCAAAAGTTTTTGCAGACACAAAGTTACGATATTATTATAATCGCACTCGGTAAACGCCACCACTGACGGTAAATCAATGTTATGCGTGCGCGCGCACTCGTGTGTACGGCGTGAATGATATAAAAAAAATTTATGCTACACGTTATCGTATTAATAACTATGGGCTAATGAAATAGTAAATGGATGATTTAACGTTTATTGTCGATAAAGAACGGCTACAGATTGCGATGCATAATGTGGAATTTTAATTTAAAAAAAAAACAGTGTGGTGGAAATTGGTATCATAAAATCACTACAGTTGTACAAGGGGACGCCTTTTGACAAGTCAGTAAACTGTGACTAGATGATTATTGTAGGATACGGAAAATAAATAAAAACGTACTACGATTTCGATACCGAAATGGATAACGCCTTAGAATTTATATTAAATAGGTATAATGCCTACTCGAATCAGAAATAACAGTCATAATTAAATAGGTAGCTGAAACTCGATGTTGAAACAAATTTGAGTTCTTGTCAAAAATGCACGAGCCTTTTATCCCTATAAAACCGTTCAAGCTCCAGGTTTTCATTTTTTTTATTTCTTGTAAAAAAAAACCTACGTTATATTCAAACCTCGTATATATTATGCATTACCATCTACTTTTGAATTCGTTATAACAATATACGATAGGTACGAGAAGAGAATACGTTGAATCATTGTACCGTATTAGTTTTTTTTCAAAACATACTACACTAGGGAACAGTCAAAATTACAATTTAATATGTCTTATTTCTTAATAATAAGGACATATTTTATTTTATTTTATGAACCACTTTAATTTTTATTGCATGCGCGCATTTCGATGTTTCAATAGATATGTAAATATTTATATGTCCAAACCATTAATAATAACCATTGAAGCCGATTGATATAATACAAGTGTTGAGTATATACACTTATATTATTTAATTTATTTAATATTATTTTGTTGAACGAATGTTTACACTACAAATATACATTTTTATTTTTACGCTTTCTGCATAAATCTAAAATAATTTAAAATTTAAATATATAATAATATATTATATAAACATATAAAGTATAAGGCACTGGACATAATGGCACAATAATATGTATATTATTATATATTATATAATATAACGGTGTTGAACTTTGAATTACGAAGGTGTATATAATATAAAATAACGATCGAGGAAAGTGTAATATTGTGTATAATATAATATTAATAATAGCTAAAACGTGTTAACAAATTTAAGTTACCTACCGTCTTGGTAACTGTATTGTTATTGAAACAACAATACGAAGCTAAAATAATACAATTTAAATGCTTTTCGTTGAATAGCAAGTCAAATAAAGATTTTATAAAAGCCAGAATATTAATTAACAGCGTAAATCAAAAACCCTTTTAAAACCGTTAAACTTGAAGTTTATAGTTATTATATAATCGTGTCAAACGAATAAACGCGTTTGCAGTGCGTATACAGTAATGTGTAGACTTATAATACGCTTTGAGTACTACAACTACTGTTGTAAGTAGCATATGTACTTCTCATAACAATAATTATACAGTAGTTACTGATTAAAGGAAAACAAAAAAAAAAAAAAACAGTTGTTAATTTGCAATTATTTTACTATAACGATATTATTATACCGCCGTCACGCACGGGTATCGTGATGCTATTATATTGTGCGCAAGCATGATTAGCAATGCCATTTACAATAATATAATTTAGTCGTCGATATCTCGTAGAGGATAACGAATAGAGATGAGTATTGAAAATGTGTTCGGTCCAATGTAATATTGAGAGCTATTACGCAATACAAAACGATATTATTGTGAACGGGCGGACCGGACAAGACTGCACGAAATGGTCGGAATATTTACCAATCCTCCCTCGTGTATCCTTATACGAGGATTCGGGTCGAGCACGCGGTAATCCCTTCGAGTTTCTTTTAGCTCCACCGAGCTCGGTACTGCACGCGCACACACGATCGAGGGTTCGTTTTTATCATTATCACACACATATATATATATATGGTTAGGTTAGGTATATATAACGCGGGAACCGTGTTGATCGGCCTTGCAGGCGAATGGTAAAATAAATATTTCAGGACTCACTCTCGCACACGCGTTCGGGATATAGAACCGAGAACTCGAAATAATTTGTTATTTTTGCCAAACCTCTAGTGGACCGGAGTGAATGTTGTGTAATTTTACTACGAATATCGCCTGTCCGGGCTTGTTTCAAAGGTCACACGCTATACGGTTATACTAGACATATATATATATATATATATATTATAGTTACCAACCGCTTTTCCGACCGACCGCCGTTTTTCCCGCACCTATACCTGCTACGATTCGTTTAGAACAACGTTCGTCGTCGTTTCAGGTGATGGTGTGTGTTGAACGTTTTTCCTAAAACAATATACCTGTAATAAGGCTATACGCACTGGGGCGAAGATAAACACGATTCTTAATAACACAACCGTTACGGCGAGCTTTATAATAATCGATATGACTCGATGATCGGTCCAACAATACAATCGTACAATTAGGTATTATCGTGTCGTATAATAATAATAAATAAATAAGAAAAAAAAATATTGAAAAATCCGCTGTGCCGATTATAGTCGATAATGGAAAATAAGAAAATAACAATGCACGCGTGTAACACCGGATTCTAAAAAGCTTTTTTTGTGAAATATCACTGAAATAAACTCCTATCTGTTATTATTATTATGATTATTTTGTATAATATTTTTTTTCGTCGTTAAACGCCATTATAGAAAGCCTTAATAGCATACCATTTCCATTCCACCACAAAAACAACCCATTAACCCGGTTTTGGAATATTGCTCATTTTTGGCTTCCATTGTTCCATAATAATATATCGTTATCTCGTGTTTTAAAATTAATTAAATTGCGAACTGTCGGTCGGTTAATTAATATCTGCAGACCCCGGGTGTTCCTTATCAGTAATAATTAGTTTTGCCCCTGGTTTTCACCAATGAGTGGGAAGTTTTACAAAGTGACCGTATACGGGGTGTGACGTGGAGTCTTATAAAATGAGACTAAAAAAATAAAAAATAGAAGTGGGTAAATATTGTGTTAGTTGAAATTAAAAAAATAAATATATCTATATATACATCATGACATCGTTTATTAAATAGTTATTTAAATAGTTTGTAAAATATTTTCGATGAAGAAAAGAAAATTTTATAAACTTAGATAAACAGTTCAAAATATGCAGTATCATTTTTTTTTTTTTTTTTTTAATGTAAACCAGTTAACCAATTGAACAGTATTATTATAGTAGTCACTCAGTATTGCATTTGTACTGTGTATATGTCATAATAATCGTCTAGGTAGGTATAATATTAGTGGTGAATACACAGTGTGTAACATTCACAAACATTTATTTAATATTGGTAAGTTTTTAAGTGCTCATAGCAATATATCGTTTTGTTGGGTCGAATCGTAATGAATGCGTGTCCATTGTGGTTATTAAAACAACGCCATTAATACCTATAATGAGTATAGGCTGTAAATACGTTAACAAGTCGCGGGATATTATGCACTTTAAATCCATGTACGCAAAAGAACGGAATGACCATTATGGACTGTCGATACACTTCTGTTTTCTGTTCGTCGTGTCCATTTCAAAGATCTCGCACGCACCTCGGATAACCGCGATTTATTTTACATTCCATTCCACTCGGCTGGTTTATAAGCATTCTGAGCAAAACCATTACTTACATTGAACGACAATGGGCCGTGCGTTTAGCAACTGAAAAATTGCGGTTTCTATACTTTTTTCCCCCCTCCGAAAACGAATTCGTTTTGTAGTTTATTATCTGTGTATTTTCATCGTGAAATGGGTTTGTTTTATTATTATTATCATTATTGTTATTATTAGACGAAACAATCAATACATTTTGCGAGTTTCCTATGGTTTTAAAAACGAAGGTGATTATTACCATTAAGGGGATTGGAATTTCCGTTTCTGTCTAACAAGCACGCAACATTAGAATTTAGTCGTATTCTATTTGTACGGCCGATCTAATTATGCGATTAGAACTCGGAAAACCGAATGGAATTCGACATGAAATCTAATCGTGATCGACTTTCATAATATTGATCGCGGTATTCACCAAACCGCTGTCTCCAAATAATAAAAATTTAAAGTGCTCGACATTATTTTTTCATAATTTTAGAGGGGGTTGGAAACACAATTCCAAAAAAATAAGTTTAAATTTGTTTTCGGGCAGGTAAGACAATATGAATTCAAATTTACACTAGGCCTACGCGAGAAATTGAATAGGCAATTGCAATTCAACTATGACACGTGGACAGTGATACAGAGAGCATATCGACGTTACTCCTTAGTCAACCATAAACTATACCGTATAGGTATATTTATTATATTGTCATATCGTTTTAGAATTGTATAACTCTGTATTATAACCGCGTTTGGACGTGAACGGAGTTTTTAAGGTATACCATTGTAATATTCATGTGAATACGACGTAGACGGCATAACAACAATATTACAAAAACTATAATAATGGTTGCAAACAACCAGTGCGTCTAATGTATATGTTATCAGAAACGGATGTTTATATTATTATGCACACGGTTGAATTATTTCATCTGTAGCTGCGTTTGAGTACAAATGCTCATAGGTAGTATGTGCGGGAGTAGGAACATAACATTATTATGTTTGTATTGTCGAGTATTTGAGTGAGTACGATTATATATACGAGATGTCAAAATGTCGGCACTGAAATATGTAAAATAATGAAATAAAATAGTACGAGACAACGGTTAGGTTAGGTTAGAAGAGAAATTACTTCACCTACCATATTATTATCATATTATACATAGGTATATTTATAATTTTCAAACAAAATAATATGAGTGTTACAAGTTAAAAAAGTTCATGTTTAGCTTAGAATTAAAGTAATGAAAAAATCCAATCCATAAGTAGATACAATGTACTTATCATTAACTTTCGACGATATTTATATTTTATTAAAACTGACAACACATGATTGATTTTACTAGCTGAACGCAAATTTGCTATGTTGTATATTAGTAAAACGGAGACAGTACATGTGAGAGTAAAACAATACAAATTTAAAATTGTATAATATTATGTTAATGTATACGTCGTGAAGATATGCACTGATTTAAAAGATATATAGTACATAATCTGCCAATAAATAATAATGATTCATTAAGAATGCTCACCTCTTTTTCTCCTTTTAATAATTATTTAATTAATTTTCTATTTATAAAAAAAAATTATACATACCTATTTAGGTATACCTTTCATTCAGAAACTACTTGTTAATTTTTGATTTAATTTCATCAATATTATAGAAATAAATCATCAATTTAACCTAACAATTAACAGTTAAACAGGATTTTAATCGATTTAAAAAAATAATATGTGGAAAATCTCTTTACTAAAATTATTCCAAAAATCAGAATTTGAATGAATTAATAAACTATAAGAGAAAGATGGAAGCGAGTAACTCAGAAAATCATCCTATATATTTTGTATCACTCCCTGGTCGCCTATGATATTATTATGTGTGCGTCAACGAAAATCAAACCCAAACGACGAAACGCAGAAAAATCGATCACGGTGATGACTGTAGTCGGCGAGAGGGTGCAAGTGGAAACAAATAAAATAAAAGACGAATTCTCGCACGCGTTATAATAATAACATATTATATTATATATAAATACACACGAATCCAAAATAAACGAGATGGCGCTCAATAAAAATCACAACGCGACGATATTCGAGACGACCTAATAAATAAATGCAAGTTCGTACATACATGCGTGCGAATAACGATATACATATACGTGCATCAAGTATATGTGTTACATGCGAGAGGGTAGTTCATAACCGACTGATAAAACAATAAATCATTCGAAATACGCGCACATAACATCCTCCACGTCCTATTTGTGTGAGCTCGAACCTCTGTGTTGATATTATACAGGGTGAATCGCCAAATGTGATTATTTTTTTCTTCAATAATACAATAATTATTCAAAATGTGATTTTTGAAATTTCGAAATACGCTTAGATCATATTTTAAAATTCTGGATATTTGTACAAGTGATCAGTATATATTATAGGTACATACTTCTGTTTTTTTTTTCAAATGAAAACTTGCATTTTTTGTTTTAAATTATTTAGTGAATAATTTTTCAGAATAATTTGACACATCAAAATCAAAATTTGAACAAGAAAAAAAATTATTTTTAACTCTTCTACACCTTTCTCACAACTACTTATTAGTTATTGTGCTTAATAAATTTGGTCACCCTCACACACAGACACAGGACACTTTTTTCATCTCTCCACGAATGATTTAATTATAAATTTCTAAAATATCTTAGAAATATTATTGTATTTAAAATAAAATGCAATTCATAAATAATTAAATAAAAATAATTTTGCGATTAAAATCGTTTATTTAGAAATATAAAGGTTTAGATAAAATTAAAGTAATAAAGCAATATGATATAATTAAAGTTTCCAAGTAATATTAAATATTAATTAGCCCTATTTTCACTAGTTTTAGAACTATGTATCTAATAATATAATTTGTCCCATTTTCTCCTTCTCTATCTACTACGAAACCCGAAAACCGTCGGCTGAGTTGACTTGAACTTTTGTTAAGTTTAAACCACGAGTTAAGATATACAAATCTACAATTAAGTGCATATCTTAATTCACAGTTTAAACTTAAATGATTATAGCCTCGTTGGCTAAGATTAAAACATTAAATTATTAGGTATTGGGACCTAACCGATATAATTATTTATAATTCGAAATAACATCTTAATATTATTTTATTAATAAATAAAAACACAGTACAATAAACTTGGTCGTACACATGGTAATATGGTATATTGAATTGCTCATATATACATACTAACCTAATATTGCACTTATATTGGCGAGTATCAGCATTTCTGGCACAACTACGACTATCTCACACTGGCTGGCCTTTGCTTACAATTTATTCGGTGCCTGGAAAGATTAGCCAACTGTTGGGTAGCTATTGCAGTATTTCGCCCATTGTGATTGCTGGTATAACCAATAAATTTCTAATTTAATGATAAATGAAAAAATACGGGTGATCATGTACTACTCGTATGACCGTGTATTGTTATTATTACTATAGTGGTTGTAACGGTACACGCGGTAATGTAGTAGGTAATCGATGTATCTATATCTACTATACAATGTTTATATTTTAGGTTTTGTAAATTTTTAATTTAACTAGTTGACTGTCTATAAATCGATTTAATGTTCGGCTTTAATGGCTTTAAATATCGACATTTGTAGGATACAAAATTAAAAACTTTGTTGTAGGTTAATAGTAGTAAGACATATTGTACAATTTTTCTTAGACGTTGTATTGCTATCGATTTAAATCAAGTAAAAAAAAAAAAAAACAATGTTTTAAAAAAATACATTCGTTTACCGAGAAAATAACTATTATTTATACCTATACAGTATTATAGTAAATGTGATGCGTTAAGGTTCCTAAACGATTTAACGAGTTTATCCAACCGCGAGTGGAGATCTACAAGACTATAATATTATACACATTATGAAAAGGCGTGCTACCGCACCTACCTGTATATATATATAGCTGGGCTACAAAGCGAATAGCCATTATATGAACCACCGTCACCACATCCGTTACGTTCACAATTTATTTTAGTAATCCGTCTACTTAAACCGTTTCGAATAATGATGTTTGCTTGTGTAAGTCATAGCTATACGCGTCTACCAATAATCCTTGAGACGATACGATAACCGCATGTATTCGCATAATATAACACCATTAGCTGATTCTATTTTGTCTTAGATGGGACGCTAAGTGTAAAATTATGTATATTTAACTAGTCTCAAAACATCGAAATTTAAAATAGGTACGACTATATCAAAAGCCATAAATCAAGGCTGCACGTATGTTATTACATTGATAATTATTATTATTATTGTCAGTGATCAACTAAAAAACGAATAAAATTTTGTTTGCTGCATAATATCATTATCCAGTTTAAAACTTTGTGTTTCATATAAGGTGCAAATATAGTTTTAGTATAAAATATCAAACGACTACTAGAGATTTGTGGTAAAATAAATTGAAATATATAATATAGGTAAGTACATTTAACAGTTATAATTTACATGATGAGTTTATAAAGTATAAGCAAACCACAAATATCGCTATTTTTTTTTTTTTTTTTTTGTATTATTTAATCAACATTTATAATTTATTATGGTGATACTAGCGTAATTAATAGTCGTTATAATAAGTTAGTTATAATATTAAACATTTTATAAGATCTTTTAGGTTCTAACTTCTAAGTTACAAATATTACAAATATTACCATGTTATCGGGTGTTTTACTTAAGAGATACATAAAGGGTATAATATTATTAACAACCATCTGGTACCTAATGAATGTTTCATTCAGCAATCGCAATAGCAGATTTAGTCGTATTGAATATCGATATAGTGATTTTTACTTTGTTTATCCGATTTATTAAACTATTATTAAGGCCAGTTTTTGGTATTGGCATTTTTTTATTTTTTTTCAGTGATTATTGGCTTAAGCCGTATTCACGGTCGGTTGAATATAACATTACATTACCTATGATGGCGAATGTTACCTACAGGTAACTACTATAATATAGTGAGGGATTACTTCAAAACGTGTGTTAGTGATTGAGTTACGAGTCGCTCTGCAATCGGCTCTTTCATTGCCTACTTCTTACTATATATAAAGTACATCAAAATGTCCTCGGGGACAATGTAAAATGTATATCATTGTTGTTTGTTTGAGAAATTACGTAACTGATTTCTGCAGAGCGGATATTATAATATACAAACGTGTATTGATTTATTCTTTTGACACGTAGTCACATACCTTAAAGTGACACAAAACAGTACAAAATAACACTTGTGACATTCCATTCGCTGAAACTATCGCCTAATCACTTAACTTATTTAGTTCTTATCATTTTTATTTAATTTCCTCGTCACGACTGATAATGTGAAACACGTCTAGTGTGCATCAGCAACTAATATATTAGAATAATAATGACTAGAACAATCGCAATAAATAAATTAACATGATTATGCTTTCCTGTATTACCACGATTCGTAGTAATTTCCAAAATTTTTAAAACACAAGTAGTAGCATAGTAAGAATTACATTTAAATAAAATGAGTTATTAATACATAAATATGACAAGCCAATGAAGTGAATTTGTTGCGATCAGAAAATTATCATAGTATTATGTTGATCGTCGTTGTAATAAAACGGTACCGTTTGGCGTATCTTCCGTTTCGATAACGAACATGGCAAAGAAGTTTTTCTTTTATCTGGCAGTCGGTATAGGTATGTGTACGACGATCTAAACATGAGCCAGTATAAGTACTTTTAAGTTTATAATATATTTGTTTTATTTTAACAAACTATTTCCGTGTATACTTATTATTTACAGTTTATTTTATAGTAGTTAAAATACTTTTCTATTTATTTTAATTCCGTTTAGAAACGATCGACTACATATTAGCCATATATCATATTGAGGGCTTAAGAAAATAGTGAAACAATAATATTATCGGCTCTTTACTTTTAACGAGCTAATTTATGATTTTTTAGATTTCCAAGAATAAGTAGTGAGAGTTTATCGATAAAAAGTGCATATGTACAACATTATTAAATATAATAAAATAAAAAGTATAATATAATCATGTAAAATATGGCATAATGAAGTGGTGAAATAAATTAAACCGAATACTTGATGATATTTTTATATATTTTAAAATATTCATAAAAATAGGTAAATAATGAATAATAACTCAACACACTATATTATACAATGGGTACAATATTATTTGTAAGAGAAAATTATTTTGATTCAACTTACGCTAATAATAGGCGTACCACTGTACACTTTTTGAATAAAATGTTAGAGTAGACGCTTTTCCAGCAGATCTATGTAACTTAAAAGTATTGAACAGAGCTGTTGGCTCCTGTGGGCTATGATTATAATATAAATATTTAAGCACTCGTATCGATGGGAGAAGGATTTCTGACACGTCTTATACACCATAATAACTATTACGACCGCGTATTAATTTAACACGATAACATAATAATAGGTATGTATAATAGGTACCTAAATAATGCATAATGTAGACCGAGCCACAAAACGATAATAACGATTATGTGGTCGTGGACGTAATTAATTATTCCTTCGCGGACCTGCCCATCATCGCCACTATACCGTCGTAATAATATATGCTTACAATATTCTCAAGTGTCCAAATGCGGCGTTTTGAATAATGACAATTATTTGCTCAAGCCGTTGATGTTCATCCCCACGGCAGAAACGTTCCCCTAATTGATGTTAACTACGCCTCGAATAGCAGCATTGCACTAAAATTTATACCTACACAATAATAATATAATATACACGTCACGTTATTATTACTGTAATAATACCTAATAATTATTATTATTATTTAGACATTATTACTTATCATATACGTATATCGTAGCTTAATTTTGCGAGAGCCGTTTCCGCACACACATTTATATGCTCGCCGCAAACTCCGTCAACCCGAAATCATCACTGTACAACGTCGTGGATATCATATAATAATGATATGGCGTTTCCATTAGGTTTGACGGTAAAAAGCAATTTCCAACACCTGCACCGGTCACGTCGTCATCCGGTCTAGTCGACGAATAGTTTTTTTTTTTTAGAAAATCGTATCACCCGAAGACTAGCCGTTGTAAAAATGTCGTCCACGCCAAAAAAAATATTATCAAAGGTGACGTCGTCAGTATTAGGTATAAATTATAATAATTTATATCGAAAAATATTTTTTGTTCGACGATAATTTTGAATATTTAAAAACACTGTTGTATAGAATAAACATTAATAGAAATAATTTTAAGTTTTTATTGTAAACAATGTAAACACAATAAACTGTATAAAGTATATAATATAGACATTTCATTTTTCATCGTTTCTTTATTTTTTTTTAAATTTAATTTTAAATGTCTACGTTATAAAATATTATTAAGTTCTCTACAATAGTTTAATATTAAACTCAGAAAAATTCTCAGTATTCTATACGATTGGTATTTGCAAAAATATTTGTTTTATCGAGAAAAATGAATACGGTATTGACAAATTCGTATTTTGTATAACCTATAGGTACAAAGTTTATTTGATTTGTAATAGCTTCGAAATCATATTTGAAATACTATCATTATATAATTTCTATAATTCAATACTGAAATTGATTTTCATAGTTAAAACAAAATTAATTGTTCACTAGTTGATTTTATTCTATGAGGTATCATTTATAACTTTTTCGAAAGTAATTTTTGATCTGAAAAAATTATACGAGACAAATCAGATTTAGTCGCGATAAACTAAACGATTTTGTATTACAATAAATAATCAATAAGTAAGTACAGATTGAATATTAATTGAATTAGAAGCCTGCAGTATGTAACTACACCAAATTAATCAATATAAATTTGAATTATTTGATATTATTTATTATAATTTTTTTTCTCTTAGTAAAATATAATTTCCCTGAGTAGATACAAAAAAAAATACGCCCCCCGTAGACGCAAAAAGATATGCCACAATGTTCTCGAATTTCTTTTTCTTACGTAAACGCCAGCAGCCATTTAATCAACTCCATGGTAACGATGTACAGATTCGTTTTTCCAAACAGCCAGACCGGTATCTTGTTTCCACATAATTTATCACCCGAATCTGTGTAAACTTCGAGATTGTAAATTTAAAGGAAACAAATTACCATCCAACGAGGCAATGTGATTATTATTTTTATTTTAAAATTATAATTATATCCTGAAGATTTCCCATTGTTATTTTTTGTTTCAAATACTTACTGTATAATATTATTATAGCAACATATTTTTTTTTTTTTTTTTAATTCTTGATTTGTTTCCGTGTATACTCTGTAACAAATATATTAAGAACTTTTAAATTATCTAATCAAGTCTAAAAGAGTAATGTATACAATCCACAACAATGGAAGTGATATCATAACATTTGAATTAATATCAATTAATATCTTTTACCTACTTGAATTAAAATATGAGACTTCATTTTATATACCACTATAACCTACTTAAATAATTATAACACCACACGTATCATCATATCATACGGTTTGGATTAGAATATTTAGAAGTATTATAATACTTCATATCGTTTACGTGCCCAATTATCATTTTACGGTTTTAGGGTGGTGATTTGAATACGTGGATATATTATAATAATATCGTATATTCTAATGGTTAAGTTTTCGAAATAGTATAGCAGATGAAACATCAATGTCAACTGGAGAAATGCCATCTTAAAATTAACGAGCGACGAACTTTCAATATTCAAATTACCTTTTGGACACTCGAACCTAATTCACTACACGATGATGGGTTTCTGGCGATTACACAGTGCAGTGTACAGTGTAATTAATTACCTCTCGAAGGCTTCACTACACGTTTTATCGTTGGTTATACGGTTAAAGTTATATCATCAAGATGGTCTCATTCAGATGAGTAATCATCATTGAGAAATTTCGCTGTTGTTGTAATGTTGATCATATTTACCCATTTGTATTATAATATAATTTCGTAGAGTTTAAATTACGCTCATAAAAAGTATTAAATATATGAACAGACCTAATTGTTATTCTGTTGTAGAATAAATAATAAATTAATTAATGATTGAAATGTTTACCCCGATAATTTATAATCAAAATTAAAAGATATTATACTAAATAAAAAAACAAAGTATTTATACTTAATGTTAAACATTATGCGGATTTCTGTATTTTTGTCTCCACTCAATTAAAATAAATATCTTAAATTAACATAATACACATAATATTATTATATACATTCAAAAATTAATTTACATGGATTCATTTTTGCGCCATTATATTCTTATAATCATATAATTATTTAGAAGTTTTTATTATGAATATTCATTTAATGTATTAGAAAACAATGTATATTTTTTTAACCATATAAATATATCATTATTCATTATGGGTCGTAATAACATAATAGTCAGTAACTAAACTTGCGTTTACTTCATATAAATTTGCAATTTCAAAATATAACAACATGTATAATGTAACAAAACAAAATATTTTTAATTTCATCAAAATTATATGAAAACCATTTTAAAATGAAATATGTTTTATAAAGAATATTAATACATATTCTTGAGATTCTTTACACTATATGCGCTATACAATATTTAACTATAAGTAGCTAGTATGAAAAATAACTCAAGTTTTTTTACTAAGCTTTGGCAAATATATAATTTTTTTTGTATTTTACGAATTTGTATTGACTAATTTAATTTTTAAATGATAAATTATCTTTAAACAATCGTTATGTTCATTGTTAACAAAGTTAAATTCTCTGTACATAATTATACTCGTATATCTGTGAATTTCTGTTTACTTCACGTTATTTATATATAAGTTATCTATTACCTATTGAAATAGTCTAATTAAAATTAACTTCTCAATAACTTTAAACACCATTCCTAGTAATTTTCCTCGTCCATTGAAGAAAAAGTGGTGTATAGATTTAAATTTTAATTAAAATTATATTTAAATGTAAATTTAAATTTAACCAAAAAAAGCTATAATAAAGAGTCACCATTAAGTGGCTGCTTCTATCGTGTATCTATATTAAGCTTTATATATTTCTGCAAGCATACCTATTTTAATAATAATTTTACAGATCGTATGCTTAAAATTAAAATTAAAAAATAAAATAACTTTAAAAAATCAATCTATTAATATTTAGAAAATAGAAAATTAAAAATTTTACAAAAATAACAAATTAAATTTTAATTAACTTATACAATAAATATAATATGCTTCGTGTGTGTAAAAACAGCAAACGTAGTAAATGTATAAAAAAATGTAAAAATCATATACTAATATTTTCATTATATTAAACATAAACAAAGTAACGATGATACTTGTATATTATATTCATTTTACAATTCGGTTTTAATAATATTGTATTTGCTTGAAAATTCTGAATTGATATATCATATATTTAAAAGAATAATGTAAAATTTAATTTTGTCAGGCAGGTTTGATCTGCTATTTGTAAGGTAGAAGAATTTAATTTAGATTCTCATACAACGTCTTGTTGTAAAAGGTGATTTATAAAGAGTTACAGAAATGTGGCAGCTTTTCAGTAACGAATTTAAACGGCAATGAGATTACATTGATATTATCAGGAAATCGGATGAAAATTGTCTGTCAATTAACTTTAATACTTCAGGTAATAATACTATGACGATGAAAATGATTTGGACGTGCTTTTGCACCAATGGGACTAAAAATGACTTATACACATCGTCATGAAGTTCAATAAATGTTGTGAACTTGCAGGGTCAATAAATCGAAATTAATATTACGTTTGAAGAATTAATCATAAAGAACTGAAAGATAGAAAATATTAATTATATTTATTGTTTTAATTACTTGAAATATTATTATATTTTATATGATTTGATAATTTAAACTCATAGCCATAGCCCAATTAGCTCCATAGTGGTGGCTAAATCTGATAATTTAATGGTCATAGAATTGTTTAAAATTCATCCATTAATTAATGGACAATATTAAGAACCCATAAAAGACTATCTTAGATCAATATCATCTTTATAATGAAAATTAACAATCCACCACAACGACAGATATAAAGTTAGTAAAAATAATTCAAACTGTATCATTCCGGTTGGTGTGAAGTTTTTGTCAGTAACTCAATAATTGGTTAAGAAATATTAAAATTCAATCGAACACAATAAACAAAAATTGATATCTAGTTATAATGTAAAATATAATTTTTACATCATTCTTTTAGATATCATGAAAAATAATAATATAGGCACTTTATTTGTGACATATTGTATAATATGAAACTATATTCTAATGATGAACATTTTAAATTATTATTATTATTTTTTACACCCAGTATAATGTTTGTGATGTAGTATTTTTAATATTATACTTGTGTGTTCAAAATATAAATGAAACTAAAATCATCACATCGCTTCCCGTGGAAATCGATTTAATAGTTGATAATAATATTTATTACGATGAATGTATGGTTAATAACCATAGTCATTGTAAGTCTACAATATAAAAACACAACTGAGAACTTCGTGAAAGATATAATGATACAAAGATGTATCAAAAACAAAATAAATATACTTAAATCTAATAGTATCAAGTTGTGTAGTAGATTTAATACTGAAAGATGGACGTGGAAAAGAATTCAAGTGAAATGAGATACATTACGAGAAGAAAGAAACTACCGGACAACAGAACAAATACCCATATTACATCTTATGAAAAACAACTTTTTCTCCTTTAGAAAAAAATTGATTTATTTTGATATATTTTTTAATTATAAGGAAATAAATATAATTACACATTACATAAAGTTCATATTAGTTACTACATTTTAATAATGAATAAGTTATAGCAGTAACTAATAATATATTATTAAAAATTGTCTTAAGAATTTCTAACAGCCTCCCAATAAGCTAAAATATATTAGTTACAATATGATATATTATTAACTACTTGAGTAAAAAATTGTATTAAATTTTCGATACTTTTTTCTCAGCTATAAAAATGAACATTTAATATTTTTTTCATAAATTTGATGAATTTAGTCAAAATTTGGATTTTAAATGTTTACCTTAAATATTTTTAAATATAAAATAAAAATAAAAAACTAAATATGTAAGATTAAAACATTAATTGCTTCGCAAAAATCTAAATAATATAATATAAATTACTTTTATAAAAAAGAACAAGTACTTACCTATACAATTATTTTTATGTGGCTCGATAGGAATCCGGTGATTTTAAAATTAAATCATATTTATCTTTACGTCTTTTATTATTTTGGGTAAACAATTAAATTTTTCACAAAAGTAATCCGTGAATAAATTTCAATAAAATATGAAATGTATATCATGATATGAATTTGTGGATTTTTTTTTTTTTTTTCATTAAGGCACTTAAGTACTTAACATATAAGTATCTAACATTAGTAAACAACGTTGTATTTTATAATATGAATTAATACAATTTATTCATATAATATATGTGTATATAAAACTTGCTCTTCTAACAATATTTTTTTTAGACCATTTTCATAAACAAGTTGATTCAAAACGGCACTATTATTAATATTACAATAACACGATGATGTTTTATGTATTTTTTTCCACAAAATATCTTTTTTAGTATTTGTGTTTAATGTTTTGATATTTTATTTATTTAGTATTAATATACTAATTATGTAATTTGTTATTTAAATCATTTTCGATTTACATTTAACAATAAAAAAGTAATTAATTTCTAAAGAAAGTATAAATCAGTGTACCTGCAAGTACTGCCTATTATTTTATATAACTACCTAACATCAAATTAATTTTCTTCAGCATTTTTCCAATGCATTTCAATTACAAGATCCAAACAATCGAATATTTTAAAGGTGGTAAAAGAAAAAGCACAAACTATTTATATATAATTGCTTTTATTACGAGTATAATTCAAGTACTGAAAAAAATCTTATATAATAAATTAAGTTTTTTTTTTTTAATTAATTATACATTTTACTTAAATACATTTTTGTTATCAGTATTCTCCTATCACTTCCCGAAACAAAATTAAAATTGACTGTTTCTATTGTATTTTATATAAATATTGTCAAAAATAATATTTAAAACAAACTTAAAGTATGATAGTTAACTTTTATTTATTTATTTTTTTTATCTAAATTAATATAATATTTGTATTGAGTGATTTTTAAACACAATATATGAAAATTTAAGTTATTCATTGTATCATCTTCACCAACGATTTAATAAAAGCAAACCTTAAATTATTTTAAATACAGGTAATAATCTATGTCATAAATAATAAATTATGATTGCTTATATTTTTTGAAGTGTATTTTTAATTAAAATACTTAAATTAGATACTTATATGACTTTATTACAGAGTATTTCTCACTTCAGTTTCATTCTTTGAAATACATAATACAATACCTGTTTTTGTCGATGTTGCTAGGTCTTATATTCAGATATAAAACATTTTTTGTTGTAATATTGTTTTGATAAATATGATTGTACCAAGAATATCCTATAAGATTGTTGTAAATGACGTGGAACATCTTCTACAGGATTTCAATTTACATTTTTAGTTGTATGGTTTCGACGTTTTGCGTGGACAATTTTAGAAGAAAAAGAATGTGCATAATTAAAAACAAAATAATAAATTAAAAAAAAATAAAAACTCGAGGGTTAAGGTAAATATGTATTATTAAATATGATAGGTTTTTATAAGAACATAAGGTGTTTTTTTTTTTTAGTTTTCACAATATTTTACAGTCTAAAGGATACTAAACAAACCTTTTAAATAATTATTTTGTTACTTAAAATTAACTAAATTACTTACAGTAAAATACAAAATTATATAGGTACCTACATGAAAACTCAAACATTAAATTCATGTACAATGATAAACAGGAACTATAAACACATTATTTAATCATAACGATGGTTTTATTTTAATATGAATAATTAATATGTAAAGTAAACGTACAACTACAATCTACGATGTTGAATTTGATCTTAAATAACATCGTTAAAACCTTGAAAATAAAAACGTATGTGTTGAGTAATGTTATTGACTAAATTAAAAATTTTGTCAAAATCATCAAAATCAAACTATTTTGAATTATGTTTATCACATAATTTTAATAATAAATGTGTATTATAATTTTTTTAAATACAATACACATAATGTTTTTATTTATTTTTTATATGTTTATAATACAAATACATATATTTGTATCCAATTGTGTTTAAAATAATAACTGTATAGCAAAATAGTTGCATAGGTTTACTTTAACAGAAGTTATTTAGATAAAAATTTGTAAATTAATGACTTCATATAAAAACAACGTTAAATATTTTTTCTATTATAAAATATTTCCAATATATTTTTATTTCAGTACAATGTTATACTGTACTATTTAAATTTATATTTGAATGTGGCGTTTAAAAAGAGTTTTATAAATAAAAACAATCGTTTTTGATTTTTGATATCAAAGCCTCTTAGCTACACCTATCATCTTAAAATATATTTGAATTATGTTGTAAAAACCTTGAAAATAATTTGCTACTACATTTTGTATATTAAATTACAGCTGCAGAAACGTTAATTTATATAATTTAGTTTATAATTTATTTTTTTAGTTACTTGAAACTATAGATTAATATTTTAAAATATGATAATAACTAAAGTTAGGTATAATGAAAATTACAATGAAGGAACAAAAATTATTTTTCTAAAAATTCCTTACTAAAACATTATTTTTATATATAATACCGATATTTCTTGCTTATTTTCTAAAGTGTTAACTCTCTTTAAGACATTCATGTTTAATTCAAAATCGCAATGTAAAATAATTATTAATACTATTATAATTTATAAGTGTTAATTAATAAATTAACCTGCATTACGAATTTTAATAACAATATAAAATGTTATTAGAATATGGAAAAAATATTGAACTATTATTCCTAAATTCAAAGGTTAGTAATAATTATCTAATACAAGAATATTACTACCAATTGTATTGAATATTAAGTCTTTCATATGAGAATCTCAGTACACCTCAGATAGGTACAATTTTTAAGATTGGATACAATGTTTCTTATAAGCTTTTCATAAACCAATTAAAAAATGTACAATTATAATATTTTTTTAAGTTTTTTTTCTTACAAACATAATAAATATTAAGTTAAACATAATTCTTCAAATAATAATTATATTCATCTAAATGTTGAAAGTAACGAATAAGTTTCATCTAATGATATTTTAGTGTTTTTTTATTATAACTAATAAGAAATTTACAAAAATCTACTATTACTAAAATTATTATTTATATTATCATTATATTTATAATTTATTTTCAATTAACTTGTATGCTATTTATAAACATATTCAAATTATTTTTAACTTGTTAGTAAAAAAATGTATGAGTTTGGTGAAAAAGTTTAAGAATTAATAATATATCCTACATAAATTGTTCTTATAAAATATTTAAAATATTTATAAGCACGACATTTTTTTATAAGCGTTTGAGTTGCTATACATTTTAACAAAATTAGATATTTATACACGAAAAATAACGATTATAGTAGTTATTTTGTTGTACTTCAAAAATATTATTCGTGTGGATTTAATAACACTTTTATATATTATTATATTTTATAATATACATATTTATAATAAATATGTTTTTGCCTATTTACGATGTACGGTATATTTTTGTGTATCAAAAACCTATTCACACCGTGATTACGATATTGACACAAAAGTTAATAACAATGATATTATAATGTAATATACAATATATGTATCAATTTATTTAACTCAATAGTTTTTGGAAATACTTATATAATTGTTTCACAAACTCTTTCCACTAAAAATATTTGTTGTGTATTTATAATTGAATAGTATAATTAAATTAAATTTGATTCATTTATTTCACTGATCCACTAAATTATGAGGTACATTCAACGCCTTAAAATACTGAAGTGTAGAGCAGTACCTACTTTTTATTTTTAAATTTATATTAAACAGCCTGAACAAAACTTAATAAAAAAATAATAATTATTAGAAATAGACAACTTTTAGTCGAAGATTTGAATGATTTATACTCCAAAATAATTCAATATTTTACTAAAAACAGTAATATATTAAATAAGTCATGATATACAATTCATATCTCATGTATAAGACTATATATTGTTTAAATTAATAATAATTATTTATATGTAATAACATTTTTTTTTCATAAAACAGATAATGTAGACTGTAAAAAAGGCTAATCAAATATCAATGTATTATTCGTTTTATCAAAACTATTACTCAACATAATACTATGTCCATTTCCTTTTTTAAATTGTTAAATAGAAATTTATATATATATATATATACTGATGATGTGCATGTGTTCAAAGTGAATTTAATAGAAAACTATTATATTACAAAATCGATTCTAAGATTTTATAACTCACATTTTTTTCATCGCTTTTTTACTATTTTCACCACTCTAAGATACAATCAGT